>NC_054545.1:3566050-3596050 GCF_017654505.1 Polyodon spathula
CTGAGGGCCCCCGGTCTCCCCCCCCCCCCGTCCGATTAATCTCGGTTTCTTATAGGGGAGATTAGCTGAAGCCTTCAGGTCTCGAGCATTTGTGCCATGCTCTGTTTTTGTGTTATTGATGTGCAATCATCCCTCTCACCTTAAACCTACATGAAGATTCATGAGATTATTGATGAGATTCGAAAACAAACTAATGCACAAAAGGGTCAAGTGTGTGAAGGAGGACTCCTCTGCCAGTAACAGACTGACTGTATAAGAAGCTCTACCATCCACTTATTAAAAAGCCACCCTCGGTGCCCTCACAGTCACAGTCACGTGATCTCATTGTTTCGTGGGTGACTCGGTGCCCTCACAGTCACGTGCTCTCATTGTTTCGTGGTTGACTCGGTGCCCTCACAGTCACGTGATCTCATTGTTTCGTGGTTGACTCGGTGCCCTCACAGTCACGTGTTCTCATTGTTTCGTGGGTGACTCGGTGCTCTCACAGTCACGTGCTCTCATTGTTTCGTGGTTGACTCGGTGCCCTCACAGTCACGTGATCTCATTGTTTCGTGGTTGACTCGGTGCCCTCACAGTCACGTGTTCTCATTGTTTCGTGGGTGACTCGGTGCTCTCACAGTCACGTGATCTCATTGTTTTGTGGGTGACTCGGTGCCCTCACAGTCACGTGATCTCATTGTTTCGTGGGTGACTCGGTGCTCTCACAGTCACGTGCTCTCATTGTTTCGTGGGTGACTCGGTGCCCTCACAGTCACGTGTTCTCATTGTTTCGTGGGTGACTCGGTGCACTCACAGTCACTTGATCTCATTGTTTCGTGGGTGACTCTGTGCCCTCACAGTCACGTGCTCTCATTGTTTCGTGGTTGACTCGGTGCCCTCACAGTCACGTGATCTCATTGTTTCGTGGTTGACTCGGTGCCCTCACAGTCACGTGATCTCATTGTTTCGTGGGTGACTCGGTGCCCTCACAGTCACGTGCTCTCATTGTTTCGTGGGTGACTCGGTGCCCTCACAGTCACGTGTTCTCATTGTTTCGTGGGTGACTCGGTGCCCTCACAGTCACGTGCTCTCATTGTTTCGTGGGTGACTCGGTGCCCTCACAGTCACGTGCTCTCATTGTTTCGTGGGTGATTCGGTGAACATGCACATTTTAACAGGGTTCCTCCGGTTATACACATTATAAAACACTGTTTATTTTTTCTGTTAAAGAGTGTACTGGCAACAATTAGGAGGAAAAAGCTTCTGTCCCAAATAAACTAATATCGTTATAAAAGTGGACAGCAATTATATCCATACTACTGCTATCGACCTCTAAATTGGCAAGAGGTTAAAGCAAGAAACGCCCGTAGCATCGGGAAGCACACAAACACACTCACACACACACACACACACACACACAAACCCACACACACACGGCACCGCACCCACACACACGCACACACACACGCACACACGCACACACGCACACACACACTGACACACACACACACAAACACATACACACACACACAATCACACACAAACACCACACACACCCACACACGCACACACACACGCACGACACGCACGCACAGTGTTGTGTGTGCGGCCGTGGCGTTGTGTTTGTGAGTGTGTGTGTGGCGTGTTTACTGACACAAACACACACACACACACACACTCACTCACACACACTCACACATTGTGTGTATGGTGTACGGCGTGTGTGCGAGTGTGTGATTTTGCGATGTGTGTGTGTGTGCGATGGCGTGCGTGGTGTGTCCGTGGTGGTGTGTGCGTGTGCTGTTTCGCACACGCACACACGCACACACACACAACACCTACACACACACACACACACACACACACACACACACAAACACAGACACACGTTCGGGTTGTGTGTTCCACGCACACCTGCACTCCACACACACACACACAAACACACATACACACACACAAACACACACACAGCCGGACACACACACACCCACATAACACACACACACACACACACGCACACACACACACACACACACAAACACAATGACCACACACGCCACGCACACACAACATATACTGTATGTCTATCTATCTATCTATCTATCTACATCTAATCTATCTATCTATCTATCTATGTTAACTTGTTTGTTTATTTTATCCCGCCCCCACTCCCGCCACACTGCTACTAAATATTGATTAAATGTGCATGGCTTTTAGCACATCCAATAAACTTACATTAAATATTCATAGCATTGACTGGTAAATCATGCATTTCAAACAATGGGTATTATTAAAGCTATAAGTTATTAAAGATTCACAGACTATACAGTATGAGAATATACAAAACTTGAATCACTTTTTTTACTGCAAATGCAGCACACATCTTTAACCACAATGCTTATGCAATAGTCAACATATACTTTATTATATGGGATTTCATCCCATGCATAAGCGGTATTTAATTAGAAGCAAAATGATGTATATAATTATGTATAAGCGCCTCTTCTAATACCCTGTCCCATTTGCTGAATCCTTACTAGGCTTCTAGCCCTGCTGTCTGAAATAGGCTAGGTGGTGTGTATAAGCCCCATGCTAGTGTCCAATCAGGAGCCCCTGACTGGTACACTTTGAGAAGCAGGATCTGTAATCAGTCCATCACTCCTCCCCCTCAGCTCCCCAGTGTGCCACCGCTCACACACTCATCAAGCAGAGTGATGCTGAGCAGCACTGAAACAAATCTGATCATTCGCACCCAGCATCCCTCTCAGCTCATAGCATTTCAAAACCAGAACACAAACCTTTCAGAGGTGTCATCGTACCAGCACTCCAATTTACTCATCCATTACAAATACAGGATGGCAATAAGAGTCCATTGCATTGTACTGCTGTTCCATACCTTTATTATCATCTTAATATACACGCTCCACATATATTAAACGTGATGTAACAATCCTCTTTCCAGTACCTCTTTATTGTGCAGTATTCAGGCAGTGTGGCTAGAGTATATATAAACTCAAGGTATGTATATACAGAAATGAGCATTTATTCAGGATCCTGTATGAACAATAGCTTTTTGTCATGTATTAAAATGTATCTGTAAGGATGGACATGTACTGTATATTCCTATATTTATAGCTGTGTAGTGCTGTTTGAGTACAGTTTCATTATGCTTCAGCTAGAATACAACTTAAGTGGAAATAAATGTAATATAACTGCAGCAATTTTACTGTCATCTGAAGTAGCAGTGAGATTATACATTTATCTGTCTAATGAGGCACAGCAATAATCTCGCCCTGTTTTTATGCACAGATGTTGTTTTTTTTTAGTTAAGAGAGCAAATTTACATTTAAATTTCACGCCTAAATATATGTAAATATGTCTCTTTGTTGTATGTTATCAGTGAGTACCAGTCACCCAGCTGAAGTGTGATAAAATCACCCACGAATTACTGTTGACGAAATATGTTCCTGTAAGAATCCTCAAACAAAAACTAGAAAAAAACCCATCCTTAAACATTAAATTGCTGTAGGTCAAAAGTGTTCAGACTTTTATAACAGCTGGTAACTTGTTGAAATAAGGTCATCTTTTGACATTTTATCATGCATGATTTTCATATAGTACTATCATTAAAAAAAGTCATTTTCTGCAGTCAAGCAATCTGATGGCTGCTCAATACTACAGATGAGTCACCTGTACTTATTCGAGTTTTGATCCCTCGTTCATAACAATTGAAAAATGCATGAAGTGAAGAGCTCTGTGCTGATATATGACAGAGCGGAATCATTGCAGTGCTGACCAGCTCAGTACAACTTTTCAAGGTGCCCTGGGTAGCCATGGTAAGTAGTTAGCGTAGCACTTTACACTGTATCTCTAATTACTGTGTACTTATAGTCGTTAGTACACAGTATAGTAGTTTGCATGATATAACCCTAACCCTAATCCTAAGTCTAAACCTAAACCAAAGTCTAACCACCTAACTCTAAAACCTTAATCCTTACATATACCGTGCAAAAATATTTACATATTTACTACATTGTAACTGTGCATAATAATATTGTAATTATGTGTAAGTACACATGTATTTACTAAGTAACTACTATGTAAATACACAGTAATTAGAGACACTTAATGTAAAGTGTTACCATAATTAGCAGACCAGAAGTGATGGAAAGTGTGACTGCATTATAGCATTTATTCATGTCCCCTTCCTGTAAGGCATGGTAGTTTTTAAAAATATATACCCACACACACACACACACACGCACACACACATGCACACACAAACGCACGCACACACAAACACACACATGCACGCACACACACGCGCACGCGCACACACACACACACACACACACACAAGCACACACATACACATGCACCCACACACATACGCACACGCACACACAAACACACTGTTAAATAATCAATCTTCCTTGAGAAAATGTATCTTGAGCCAAATGTCTTTCACCAATCCCACTGGATTACAATCACTGAAAGTAGAATGTATGAAGAGAAGAGGCTTATGCAAAAAACTAATTCTGATGGTGACTTTTTCATTTTAAAGGCATGTCATACAGACGCCTATAATTCTTGTCATGGAAAAGTATATTGCACTTCAGTAAGTGCTTTTACAGTAAACATTAATCTTCAGAGTACATGTATTCTCAAAAAATATATAAGAATACAACAACAATAAATTGGGGAAAACTTACCTCTCCGGTCGTTTTTACCGAAACATTCTATATATGTGTGTGTTGTGTGTGTTGTGTGTGTGTGTGTGTGTGTGTGTGTGTGTGTGTGTGTGTGTGTGGG
Source organism: Polyodon spathula (assembly GCF_017654505.1). Lineage (NCBI taxonomy): Eukaryota > Metazoa > Chordata > Actinopteri > Acipenseriformes > Polyodontidae > Polyodon > Polyodon spathula. The sequence goes on from NC_054545.1 coordinate 3,570,842, forward strand.
TGTATATTACATACTATATATATATATTATATATATATAATATAGATATCTATATAATATATCTATATATATAATATATATGTACGTCACGTCCGGCAAACAAATGCCATATGTATTTCGTACAATAAAGCTTAGGCTAGTAACATTGTAAATAGTAGATTGAGAAAACTATGTCAGAGTTTGGCATCAAAAAAGCATTTTTTATCTAGTAAATCAATTTGCATTATGCTCTATATATCTTTTATATACTGCGCTTGATATATACACAAGGATAGAGGACAATCAGAAAGGATAGAAAGATGGCACCACAAGCTAAGCATGATGATAATGGCATTACGTATCAAGCCCTGCCCAATAAATCATGGAATTGTTGCAGTACCTTTATGAATCACGTGTCTGTGACAAGGCATTATTAATATAGAATTACCTTTTTTTACTTTTAAAGCTTGTTTATTGCTGCTATAAGCTGTTTTATTTATAGAACGCCTCTTAAACATCACAAGAGCTAGGAATTGTGGGATAGCTGCAGCAGTTAAATTTAGCTGAGTTGTTATCACCAACAGAGCATGACTTTTTCATCATAGAAATGAGGCACTGGAACTTTCCTCCAGTGATTCAGCACAATGCTTAATATACGCATCCCACCTTTTAGTACCTATTTTTGGTTGATAGGACATTAAGTGTTTCAGCTATGCAGTGTTATCTGGGGGCCTACAGGGACAATTACATTTATTGCTTACCAGCAGCAGCACACAGTTTCCTGTGACAGATGTATCACCCAAAGGAATTTTCACTTCCCTTTTTGCCCTTACTGATCTGTGCAGTAAAACCAGTGCTCAGTGTTTGAAGGGATCCAGTATTTCTCTAAAATATTGGCAGGAGCATACACACGTGAAGGAATCAAAGGAATTTGATAATTAAGTGTAAACTAGCAGATGTGCAGCTCGTTTGTTTAACATTATTTAAGGCATTGTATACCAAAGACCCGTTATTTTGCCTCTACACTGACATGCGCCATTCATGTTTTGATTTTCCCCGTAACCCATTGAGCAATGTTGACGAAGTGCTTTAGGACATTTTATAAATGATCAGGACGCCAGTCGTTTACTGCAAATGAGGTATAATTATATCCAGGATGTCGTGTTGTGATGGTTCTTTCACAGTGTTGAATAGTATTGATGAAAAACAAACATGCACAATAAAACACAACACAGCTTCATCCTGTGACTGTGAATGCAGAGAAGAGGACCATTAAACTCATGCAATAGATCACCCTAGAGATCCCTTTCCTCAGATTTCATTGAAGCCACAGGAAGAAATTTGTAAGCATCGCATTGATGAGAGGGAATTAGTTAATATTTATGAGGAATTTCAGCAGTGTCAGTGGGGTACATTGCACCCTGTGCTAATACGGTTACACCTGTAGATAGCAATATTCATAACAAAGTCATAAAATGAAGCACAAACAATCCCCCATCAAGCATTGCAGTGTAAAGCAGGGGTGGCCAATCATGACCCTGGCGAGCCATTCCACCCCAGGTTTATCGACTTCAGGGTCTTGATGGAGGTTTCATTGGTTCAATTAAACAACTTAGAACAGGGTTGGAACAAAGGAGGGAAGGTTGTTCTGACATGATTCTATGGGCTGATTAACCACTTGTCACACCCAGCCTTTGCTGCCTCATTTGCCTATTGTACAGCTGCACCTTGCTCTGTCATGCACTTACATCACAAAGCCATGTGATATGCTTCAATGTATCAAAAAGGGCTAAGCTACTTCCATGAACATGTGAAGATGCGAGTGAAGCAGAAAGAACGGGTCAGAACATTACCTCCTACGAAAGTGTCGACTCCATCTCGTCTTCAGACGGTAGTTGCCGCATGTATATTTAAAAAAAAAAAAAAAAAAAAAAAAACAGCACTCAAGCTTATTTCATGAGCGCACATTAAAATAAGACACTTAAAATTATTTTTCATAACACCATTGTCAGTAAAATGACATTGACAAAGTAAAATTATGACATTTAAATTTTTCTGAACCCTTTTTGCTGCCTTAGGAGTGTTTTTCCCTAGGTTGTGCATATCTAATCCCTGACTGAGATCGTTTTTCACAAAAGAATAGATCTGTAAGTTTTCTCAATGTCAACAGACAATAGAGAATTTGAGACCATGGTTCTATGGTGCAGTTAGCACTGATGCTGTCAGCTCTCACTGGAGATGCATGGAAGTGCTCACAGCAGCAGAGTAGGCTGTACAAGGTCAAACACTGCTGCTGCTGTTCCAGCTACAGACCGAAGTCACTCAGATACTGGCTGCGACAGTCAATGCATAATTCACACACTGTGGCCAAGGCACTCCCAGAGTCTGAGAACTTTTTGAAGTTAAGGAGCAATACCAAATCAAATGGAAAAAAAAAAAAAAAAACGCTATTAGCAGTACAGCCAACCAACGCACAGGATGCATGATGGATACCCGTGCCTAAGGGTGCAATGAATAAGAATGACATCGATCAGAATACCTTCGCAAGCTGGCAGCAAATCAGTGAAATAGCTATCATGACCACTTAGGAAATATTATTTTGGCATGTTCCCTTTCTAAATGCTGTTCAATCACAGGTCGAAGGCCAGAAGCTACTTTTGTGCTTTTTACCTCTCTGCAATAGAGATCATTGTATTCGTGTGCATGCGACTCCAGCACCTCTCATGCTATGGTGATCATCTCAGTACAATGCCTGGGTTTTTCAATCACTCTGTAATAATAACAGTGACACAGAGGACAGAGAAAAGCAATTCAGGATAAGTGGTGAATTGGGAACTTATTTCTTTCTAGTTGGGCTTGACAGCTCCTAAATTAACAAACTAATAGATGGTTTATCAAGTGTGGCATACGATGCACTGTTTGTCCTTTTACAGTTTTAAGATGATTGTAGTCACTGTACCAGTTCTTATTGAACTAATAACAATGCTACTTAACACTGATTGCTAATAAGTTATTAATTACCCACTTTGATATATAAGGGAAACGTGAGTTCGATTATTGAAAATAATATTTTGGGGGCAATGACAATAAGAGGATTTCCCTATGAGACAGCGTGGTTTCCTATTGCTTGAGCCATTGCAGAATCACACTATGGTATCTTAAAGATGACAGGGACTTCCCAAGAGTGTTTCTGCAAGAAACATTTCCCATGAAATGTGATTCTTTCATTACCTAGAATCTGAGACAAGCATAGTGAATAAAACTGCATGTGAGGTTTCAAGGATTCCATCTCTGATGCTGTAGTTAAGGTATGGAACTCAATCTTTATTGGGCTTTAGTTAAGCAGTGTGATGCATCTTCAATCTTTATGTCCCATAGTACTCTATGGTGTTTACATACCATATGTGTACCTCATTTAATTTAAAAAAATGCATTAAGTGCATTTTTGGGATTGCTAAACTTAATTTAAAAAAATGGTCGCAGCAATGTTAATTAACAAGTGATAAGCACATTGTATTTTAATATTGCAAATCTGAATTAATTTCACAGCTACTGTATGTTCGTAATAAGATTATTGTATCTGGGTAAGATGTTTTAAAAATTGTAATATGCTTTCTGTTTTACTTAGCATTCCCTACTGAGCTCATAAAGTCTCCACAGAGAACGCATGCACACCCCTTTAGATTAGTTATATTTATTTATAAGAGTTCAAACAAAATCATTTCATTAAGCAACTAAACACGGGGCAGCAGCATATTGAGGACTGGCTTTTAATTAGGTCAGCTCTCCTTTGAATTCAAGATAAAGTATTTGAATCTGAAGATATGCCATTGCAATATAGAAATCTTAACTCCATCCAAACTGTGTATCCCTGTCAAGCCTGCTGCTCCTGCTTCTTAATTATATTCTCCTTAGGCAGGTAATATTTAATATTGCCCATCTATTACTGAGTTTGCATTTTAGACAATAAGGAGGGTGTGTGGTTCAGTGGTTAAAGTAAAGGGCTTGTAACCAGCAGGTCACTGGTTCAAATCCCTCCTCTGCCACTGACTGACTCACTGTGTGACCCTACAAAAGTCACTTAACCTCCTCGTGCTCCATCCTGCAGATAAAATGCTAAATTGTTGTCCTATTGGTGGTCCGCTATGAAAGGCACTATATAAAGATTATATATTATTAATTATAGCATTTGCTTTCCCCAATTATTGTGTCCGTCGGTTTGTATTGTAATCTCAATCTGTGCCTAAAGTGTTTTTAAGAGGCATAAATTATTCAACAATTATATTTTCATGTAGTTGTTATATTTGAACTCAAACGCCTAGGAAAGCCCTTTCTGTTGAGCCTATTTGAGGCACTGTAAAAGATAATGCTGGCATTTGCATGTTTCTTTTATGATGAAGTGACAGCGTGGCTTCCAACAACACCAGTCCTTTATAACTGAAAGCTTTTTTTTTCTTTTCTTATTTCTTTCCAGATTAAAGAAAAAAACATATTTTGTTTTATAAACCCAACAGTAATTCCATGTCAAGGCAGTATGTCTTGATTTCTGTTTCCTTCAGCCAGCTGCAGCCTTTGAGACATTGCAATAGACTTCATTGCTCACAGCGCACTAACAGGCTTGCTGTGGCTCATTCTACTGTATTTCTCTCCTGTTGACAGACAGCTATAACAGTGGACAGGACTCAGGATGTATGTGCCAAGAAACCTTTAAATATCTAGCAAAGCATTCGATCTTATCTACAGCACAGTGATCATGTCAACCCTGCATAATAAACAAAGATTAATGATGAGTATGCAGAAAAGGCAAACAAATCTTACATAATATGCAAAGCTGTGTTTATGAATCCGACAGAAACAGATGTTGTTACAGGGAAAGTAAGTATTAATTCACTGAAGACTGATATAGTCTTCAAAAACAACTCTTTCACTGCTAAGTAACTCACAGAAGAGTGCCCTGGGATAACTTATTAAATAGTTTTATTATTCTATAAAATAAATAAACACTGCCATATGTAGCCATAGATATGTTTTCTAGTTGGCTGTTTTGATTGGAGTAATTTTTCTGTAGATCTGTATACAGGTCTGTAGTGAAAAAAACAGATCCACGCCTTAATGTCTTGTCTGTATTATTTGCTGAGATGATAGACTTCAGCTGGTTGGTTACAAATTCTGTGATTTAGATCTGTGCTCTATTTTCAGTGGGGTATATCTCTAAGAGACCTAAACCCTCCCAGACCTTGCATTGTGCGTTTATGTGTCTTAGCAGATTGATGGAGAAGGGAATCATCTCACAGGGGGGCTATAAGACAGACCAGTGATTCATAGAGACAATGAACTGCATTTGTTTGTACTTGCTATAAGGTGGTTCAAAAGATTAATTCATAAACATGCTGGGGAGAAAGCACAAGACTTATGGCAAAGGAAAGTGGTACAGTAGGTAGCAACAGCAGACAGTAAGGTGTTGTAGAATGTCAATGGGTGGTCACAATGAACACAATTAGTTTTTGCAATGGCATCCTGTAACTCATGACTTTAACTGCAGGTCACGGCAGATGGAAAGCTGCTATTAACAGGATCTTCACAGGTCTGCTGATGTGTTGTGGTGCACCATCATGCATGGACTCTGTAAGCTTCAGGACCTCTCTGATTGGGGATGAGAAAAACTGTTAAACAGAGCACAGCATTCTGCGATAGTTACTATACAGAATCATTTGTCCCCTGCTTCTTTAATGACGTGTTGCCCCACAATGAATGATATTAATCTTAGATTAAGGCATTTGCCTAGTTCTTTCAGTCTGAAGGGCTTGAAGTTAGGACTATTGAAGTTGGATTTTTTTTTTCGAAAGTCAGTTGTTCAGGTTTTTTTTTCTTGGAATCATTTCTGGGAATAACAGTATGCACCACTCAGGTTACGTTCTTACAAGGGTGAACCAACCTGTTTTAAGTATGACCTCAGGGATTTGCTGACATTTGTGTTTTTCTTTCCATGATCTCAGCATCATTTTTTTCTTTCATTTTGCTAGTTTAACACAGCTGGGGATTCATTTGAAGATACCTAAAATGGTCGCCAGGGAGATGGCTATGAATAGACTTTAGAGGTATTGAAAAAAATAACTGTGTTTTTATTTTTGGATATGACGCATTACATTGTTTTAAAATAAATAAGAAATTATTTTGAAGAAATGGAAGTACTGTGGGCCCTGCATGCCTCTCAAAGGCTTGATCTCCAGGATGGTGTAAATAGTCTCTCCTCATGTGATCCATGCACAACAGAGAGAGAGAGAGTCCAGAGAGTGTGTTAATCAAACGCCACAAATGATTTTCTGTCTACTTTGGGAGAACTCAGCAGATTCGAGAGCTGAGAGCTCTTTCATGATGTCTCCTCTCATCTCACTAATGTCCTTCGTGCAGATCATTGAGTAACGTTATCGACTCCTTATTACCATGTTTCTTTGGCTCACGCACACCAGTGACCCCTGTGGCCGGCCGGGTGCCTGCAATTCAGAACTGCGTGGTCCTCCGATGCTGTAAGTTCTGGATATGGCTGCACAGCAGGCTTGCAGAGTGAAAAAAATTGGACGGCTGATGGCACGCATTTCGGAGCACGCAAGTGCTCGTCTTCGTCTCCACCCAGTTAGTTTGAGGGTTGCATCTATGAGCCAGGTTGAATAATAACTGGACATTCCAAAAACCTGGGAGAAAATCAATCACATTAATCTCACAGATACCAAACTTAAACCATTTCAGTCACATTTTACATTAAGCATCTGTAATTACTATGTATTTACATAGTAGTTACTTAGTAAATACATGAGCATTTACACATAATTACAATGTTATTATGCACAGTTACAATGTACTCAATGTGTACATGTTTTTGTTACACATCTGGAACTACATTGTAGCCACTCTGTTATAAATGTATTGCACTATAATTCAAAGGTGTATTATGATGGTCATATTTGTTCAAACGTTACAAGTCAATATATTTCAGTAATTAAACTGCAGGGCCATATAGCTTTTGCTTACTGCCCTGGCAAGTCAGATACAAAGGATATGAGGGATCTTGTCTCACTGATAACAATGTGAGTGACCTAGGCAGACAGGGAAAGGCTTGATTTCAGTGCTGAACAATAGCAGTAAGATGGTCGAGGACACAAGAACAATGCTAGGCTGACAGATAGATAGCCTTGGGTTATAAATCAAGTGACACAGGTCAATGCTGAAACATCATATGGTATTTTCAGTGGCAGCATAATACGACACAATTGATTTTCAAAGTAATGACAAAGGATAGCTGCTAGTTACCAAATGAATATAGTAATAAGAGAACCTTCAAGGGGTATGGTCGGCTAAAAATGACAAATGACGGGTCATGTCAAAATTGAAAGCTCCCTCTACAATTCCCACGAGGTATTAAAAAGTTCAATAACAGCTGGCAAATCACATGCCATATTGATTGATTGATTGCCACCATGGAAAGGGTGTTTAGTTTTTTAGTACGCATATGGAACCACATTATATTTTCAAAATAATAATAATAATAATAATAATATAATAATAATAATAATAATAATAATAATAAAAAAACATGTAAAAACAAAAATGCTAGTAAAAAAAAAAAGTAAAAAGAAATCCGGTAACCTAATTCTAGGAAATGTTCGTGAAGCTACTTAAAACAACGAGCCCTGTTCACAAAAAAAACAAAAAACCAGCCATACCTCATGAGCCATCAACGGACTCAAAAACATCCATGAAGGCACTGGCACCTTTAATGTTACACCCAAGGGTGTCATATATTACTGCATGTGCATAATATTATAGAGAAACATACACAAGTGCCATATATTCAGCACCGCAATATAATCTTTGAATATTTCAACATTCACACAGAAGAGTAAAACACAGTTACATCAGTGAACACAGCGCACCTGGCATTTCAGTTTTTCAATTAGACTTGGGATGACATTTTAACACTGCCGTTTTAATCAAATGTTACCCAGTGGTTCATTGCTAATGAAGTGAGTACGTGTCAGTTAGGAATTGTAATCATTGTTGGCTAAAACGTACAATAAAACTGTCAGCAGAAAAAGAATGCTTTGAATAAGAATGAACAAAATGGTTTGTGTATTGAGAATGTAGCGCCATGCAAAAAGAGCAGCACCACATTCCGAACTACAAGGGGCTTCTCTCTAATGACTTTCACTACACTTCTCAGATCAATAATGTATTCATAATTCTAAATGACTTCTGATTGAGACATACAGACAAATTATAAAGGGTTTAAGCCTTTGTTAATTTGATTGTTAAGGCAGCAAATATGGCAAAAAAAAAGAGATACACTCACTAAATAAGCCATCTCTAATGCTGCAGGGAGAATGTACTGTAAAACAAAACTGACATTTCATCAAGGGGGTCCTTAGTGGTCCTAATTTTTTCAAAATCAACCCCTCAATGCATTTGCATCTCCCACGCAGTCCATTGCTGATCCAGCAAATGGATGGTACCCAACTGATACTCATCTGTTTTAATATGCAGCCATGTACAGTAATTACCAAATATTTCATTAACTAACTTTTTTTTAAAGTAATTAATAAGAACTAAATTAACCTGTGTTCCAAGACTTGAAAAGATCAGGGCTATAGATGCATTTTTGTTTTCTCTCCGGGGGAGATAAGATACTTATTGTAGCCCCTATACCATTTCACTGAATGTCTGCTTGAGTACTGTAGTGGTTGCTATGGCACGTAGACTAGAAATATGACTTTTTAAAGGGACTCTAAGCAGCATTTAATTGAAGTGCTATGAATGTTAAGCTGGATAGGAATTTTAATAAAAAAACATGGGGAACATTTTCTTACTTAGGAACTGAAAGACAATTAGTAAAAAGAATTGTTAAGCAGTCAGGGTATACAGGACGCAGCACACGATTGACACAGCACCACTAAAAAGCTTTTATTTCTTTCCCCTGATCCAATTGCTAATAACCTAATAAACGAACAACAATATATACACAATTCTTAAATGATTCCTATCAGGTAAATAACCAATGGGTATCAAGTGGAAAGGAGGCGTATTGAATCACATTCCACTCAGCCCTAATGACAGATGAGAATGGATCTTGAGTGTAAACATCTGTCACAATGCATTGAGAAAGAGTGCTCTTGCAGCACATTGTTTTAGCAATGATATTGCACACATTCCTTTATTAGAAATGAAAGCGCAGCCCTGCTCTCAAGACTAGAAAAGCTCAATGCAGGTTGATGAGGAAGACAGTTATTTCTTCTGTCTCGCCTGAACCAATACACTGTAGTACACACCCCCATAGTATGATACAATCTAAGATACACACATGTTACACTTAGCTTTAGTTAGGAAATTCTGTAAAACTTGACATCAAGTGTCTCTAATTACTGTGCATGTACATAGTAGTTACATAGTAAATACATGTGTACTTACACATTATTACTGTAAAATGTTTTTACACATTAAGTACACTGTAACTGTGCATAATAACATTGTAATTATGTATAAGTACACATGCATTTACTAAGTAACTACTATGTAAATACACTGTAATTGGAGACACAATGTAAAGTGTTACCAGGAATTCTTTAAAGATAAATATATCCTCTTAACTTAAATCCCTGTTTTTTTTTAAATTTTTTTTTTTACTTATTTAGAAATACTTGGATATGCTTTAAGAGTGCATATTGTATTTAGAAAACATTAGCAAGCAACTAACGTTTAAGAATATGTCTCACTCAGCATCGGTGGAATTGTTTTCTGAAGAGTGATGGTTATCCAGTAATCATGTCTTTGTTGTGGTAGCTACCCGTTATGTAGACACTTGTAATTAACTCCATCTCAAGGGTTAAGGTTTCATAAAACCACATTGAGAAGCAGTTGAATAGCACACTGTTAATTAAACCTATTTTACATCACAGAGTCTGCTGTGCAGAGGGAAGCAAGTGTTCTGTGAACAGCTAATAAACTAGTTTATATTTCAATCGTTCTTTCTTACTCCATAGAAAGACAACAGAACACATTATCCAGGTACTGCAGATGTGCATTTAAAAACAAACATAAAAGCAAGATTCTAAATTCTAAATGGCATGTCACAAAATGACTTTTTTTATTGTTCACAAAGCATAATATTTTAAAATTATAGTTTGCACAACAGAAGCATTGTGCAATAGCATAGACTCTAGTGCCAATGATATCAGTATAGGACAACACTCTTGTCTGAATCATGCATGACTAATAATGTCTTACATCGTCATACCATAGCTGCTGTTTGATTATGTTATGCTGTGTTCATCTAAATCTTGCAAATTGTAATTAAATCATTCACTTATAGTAAATATCACAGTCCTCTTAAGAGAATTTGGTTATTTATCTACAGTGTATCTGCTAAGTAGTACTGAATAGGTAGAGGCCTAAATCAAGGTTAAAAAAAATTGGTTTCAGCATTTGTATGTTTTAAGTTACAAAATGTTGAAATTGCCATATTTATTTGAGGACTGTGGTCAGATAATGAAAGGCAATACATAAGAGAATACAACAAGCTGAAAATAAAAGCCCCTGTACTAAATTAAGCGTTGATTGAGTAGTTTTTGGATAGAAACACAACAAGGGCCAACTAAAATCAATCAATACTTGATCAAATTGCTGTTTTTTTTTCTCCTTTTGTATTGAGCATGTTAACAACGCAGAGGCTAAGAAACAAAGCCAGGTGCTAAATAAAACCTTCAACAATTATCTCTGAAAAAAAAGATATGCAATAGAAAATAAGATATTAACAGTAAACTGTAATTTGCCGTGCAAAATATTAATTTTGAATACCATTGAAATGCAACCTTGACATGCAGGCTCCTAACAGTTTACATTCAAAACAATATATATATATATATATATATATATATATATATATATATATATATATATATATATATATATATATATATATATATCATATGCTATTCTGCATGTAGACAGAAGTTAATCAATTCCCACACAGATTGAACTACATGTGGATCACATGTACTATGATAAATGTGGCTCTGCATGTAAAGACAGGTTTTTAATACATGTTATAATCTCACTTCTAAATCAAGTAATATTTTTTTGCAACAACAACAATCATTTCATTCATATTGGATCTGAAACCAATGCACTTTTGGAAGGTGTTTCATTTTGCATGTTTGTTTTTAATTCAGAGGTACCACACTGCAACTGCTTCAGAGTTAAGTAGCCTTCAATTGGGGTACATAAAGAATGTTGGTAACACTTTATATTAAGGTGCTGCTTATTAACGTTTTATTAATGTTTTATAAATATATAATATATACGTATTAACTCTGCTATAGAGTGTTAATAGAATATTGCAGATGGTTTATAACCATTCAATAGACATAGACAAAATTACAGTTTTATAAAGGGGACATATTCTAGCCAACTATTCTACTTTGGGATGTTTAACCATGCAATAGCTATAGATTGAATGACATTTTTATAAAGGGCACAGTTTTTATCCACCTATTGTACTTTGGGATGCTTAAACATAATTCTGTCTATAGCTGTTGCATGGTTATAAACCATCTATACTGCTTTATTAATACTCTATAACACAGTTATTAAGTATATATTATATATTTCTAAAACATTAATAAGCAGCACCTTAATATAAAGTGTTACCAGAATCTCTCTATCCTTCGTATTGCTTCATTTAAGTTAGAAACTTGGCTTTGCAAATTTCTTGAATGTGGTTAAAACAAGAAGATACTGGAGACCCTCTCTCATGAAAGTCTCTGGGTTTTTTCTTGACTTTGTTTTTTCTCTTTACGTTCAAGGTTACATATTGAGCGCTGTATCTCCAGACATCTCTCAACTGGGAATAGCGTCCCTTTTATTTTTTAAGAATAAACAGCCATCACCCCCCCCCCCCCCCCTTTTTTTTTTTTTTGCAGTAAGCAGCCTGTAGGGGATTAGGAATCAAAACATAGCTGTGTAAAGACGAATAACACTGCAGTGTCCAAAAGACAGGAATGATATAACTGCATGAGGTCTGGAAGGGAAATCCTATACTAAGTCTATATGCAAGAGAATTTATATTGTATTTTTTTCTCTTTACCATCCTCAGTGCAGCTGATACTGCAAAACAAACTGCCACTAGCTTCTTAAAGCTGTGAAGGCTAGTGTTTCTGTGAAAACAAAAAGGGCTGTAGGCAGAATTTACAGTAACAGTTTATATAAGAAAGTTTAGCTGACTTGCATTGTTTTTTCTTTCACAGTGAAAACTTTTAAAAAATATAAATAGAGTGGGCTGGATCTCAAAGCTACTGTATTTACTCCAAATCTTCAAAATGCGATTCTTTATGTGTGATGAAAAAAAAAACAACCATTAAATTCTAAAACAAAGAAGAAACAACTTGAGATAACTGACACATTCCTAAGTTAAGTCTTAGTTGCTAATACTGTATTGAGGTAAGATATAAATCCCTTGCCAATCATTGGACGTATTGTTTAATGAAGGACAAATAAGACGCTACTTGACTGGTGATTTCATGTGCATAATGTACTTAATTTCATGTAATGATCCTACATACCAGTTTATCCACCAGGACAATGCCTGTCCATGCAGAATTCTCAACCCTGCCTTAGCCATTCCCTAGTGTCCTCACTGTGGCCTCCCTCAAACAATGAATTACAGAAGACTTAGCCTTGCTCATGCATATTTACTGATGCAGAGGACGAAAGAAAGAGAAACAAAAGGGTCAAGCTGCAGTAATTAGGAAATCAGAAGCAAAATCCCGACCCATCACTCCCTAGACCAACAGCAAATAAAACCTTCAAATGATTACATGATGGTTTCCACTGGCTCCCCGAGGTGCGCTCCAAGATGTCCTCTAGCATCTCTTGGCTGGTATGTAGACAGCTGTTACTTTGAGGAAAGGCGTGCTTTCGATTCTCTTTGCAGCGGTTTCTAAGGTGACTGGGTTAAAGAAGAAAATTAGATTCTTACACACTTCAGTAGTCACATAACTGTTTCCTTTTTCAATGCAGGTATTCCATGGTATATTCTTCTATTGGGTTTCCCTGCAGGCATGGGTCATGTATTATTATTATTATTATTATTATTATTATTATTATTGATTATTCTGGCATAAATAACTGACATCAATACAGGAGACTATTCAAAATAACAAGTCCCCTTGTTCAGGGGGACATCTACTTTGCAACGTTATGGTGATGACACATACACATATAATATAATCAATATATATATACGTGTATCTTATATATATATTATATATATATATATCGTATATCTATAGATATATATATATATATATATATATTATCAAATATATATAAAATCATATTAATATAACATATATGTCATACACAGACAAACGTAAAAATAACGGACATTACATGTGTATATATATATATTTTATTTTGTTTAATTTCTGTAAGTCGCTTTGGATTTATCCCTAAATAAACATAGAAAATATAATTTTGTTTTTATTTTATGGCGAGTACACATCCTTACACAAGAAACCCAAGCTGCCTAACCAGCACTGTGACAAGCTATTTACTGTAGAAATCAGCTGGCACGTAGTTTCTTTCATTGCAAATCCAATATTTGGGGGGACTTTGTGCAACACCACTAGTACAATACCCCAAATGATTTACAGATGTACAAATGGAGTTTATTTTCATTAGTCTTAGAATTCCCTTCTGCTGTCTTTTGTTTTAAAATGCTGTCTGTCAGCCAGCAGAAAAGAGCAGAGGGACAGAGAGTCTAGAATTCCACTGCTGGAGGCCTCCTGTGGTGACAAGTGCTTGAAGTGATCAGACACCAATTATTCCCTTCTCTCAGAATGTACGACACAAAGACATTTTTCAGGACTGACATTTGAATGTGTAAATTTGATTTTTTTTTTTTTTAAATAATGTTTTTGATTGATTAGTAATTATTCTGGCATCAATACATAAAACTACTGTACTGTAGAGCAATATTCTGAGGCACCATCAATAAAAAACAAAGGATTTCATCCATATAAACACTCAATTATTATTACATTCTGAAATGTCTTAGTCCAGTAAAACCATAAGAAATATATCAAGTGCAATTTTGCTTTATCATTTTGAGTCTGGGATTTTTAACACAGCCCATTCCAGTCTCAATATGCAACACTATAATTAGACATAATTTCACAACAGCACAATTATATTAAAGTTGCTTACATAGTTAATAAATGATGTCCAAGACAGCACTAGGAATGTCATTTATCTCAAGGCTCTCTCTAAAATTTGTTTCACCCTGTTGCAGGGAAACCTTGATGTAGATTGGAGATGACAGCCTACAGGGTTTTAATACCCCACTATTTCACGGCTGTATTCCAACTCCATCTCACTGTCTTTATAAAACAGATGTGTGTGACACTACATGCACTGTCAGCCCACTCAAAAACGGCAAAAGGCATTAGTGTTCTAAGGGAAGGCAGAAGGATTATTGACATGTCCTGCCACTTCTCTGGCTCCTGCTGCAGCTCCTGTTTTTAAATTCTAACCATCATGAATATACTCATCCACTGTTCCAGAAGTGCCAGCAAAAAAAACAAACAAACAAGCAAAAACAAACAAGTTTTGCTACAGCGTTCCACATTTAAAAGACATGGAAAGCTTGATAAAAATTAGAGAAGGTTATAGTACAGTCAATTTAAAGCATTTCAAGGTACTTCCAGGATCAAGTCAAGTGGTCTCCCAGCAGTGAAAGTGGGCCAGTCCCCTAAAAGATATAGACAGACTGGGGAGGGCAGATTTAAGCTACAGGTTTGCCTGGTGTGTCTGACTTTTCTAACAACCGTAACTCCTCTCTTATTGTATTGGACTATTTACTGTATGGCGGGGGGGGGGGGGGGGGTCATTACAATACCAAATTATGAAGTCCCATTAAAAACACACACACACACACACACACACACACACACACGTGGCATTTTTACTAGAAATAGTCACATTACATCTCAAAACAAAAACTTCAAAATTCTGAACACAAATAAATAAACAAATAAATAAATAAATCAATGAGAAAGTGTGGAAATTGTCATGTAACAGCTGTGTAAAAGAGACGTTTTACTCGTCCGTTTCAAAATGATCCCGGAAGCAGGCTGGTAATTCTGTTTATGACATGCACCTGCCCTATTGAGTTGCTTGACAGTACGCACATGGTAGAATTTAACATCTGTGCAATAGCTGTTTTGTTTAACACTTCTTGCTCAGTTCGATGGAAAGATTACCTCTGATGCATGCGATTTGACAGCTCCATCAAAAACTGTCAGGATCAGTAAGAGATAGGTTTATTAGAAGAGGTATATACATCAGCAACCCTCCTTCAGGTGTTATTTGTTTCACAGTGAGTTTATTTGTCCTGTGAAGTCAATCTGTGAGCACTCAGAGTTGTCTTAAATGATTGTGTTGCCAACTGTAAAGATAGCTGTGATCCAAAAATGAACGCACAAGAAACCCAAACATGTGGTGCTTGCTTGTACATAACAGTGTTTATTTCAGTGTATTTAT
Organism: Polyodon spathula; assembly: GCF_017654505.1. Taxonomy (NCBI): domain Eukaryota; kingdom Metazoa; phylum Chordata; class Actinopteri; order Acipenseriformes; family Polyodontidae; genus Polyodon; species Polyodon spathula. The sequence continues at coordinate 3,586,409 of NC_054545.1, forward strand.
CTTCTTATTAGGACTGGTGTATGCACAGATATGTATTTATTTATTTATTTAGAAAATGAACGAGGAATGTTAACTGACTTACCCACATGTATCAGTTCCAGTTTATGGAAGCACAAGTAAGAAAAACATCTAACTGCAGACAATCATGCCTCACAAGGTCTCTAGCCATCTAAATGACAGTCGTTCACATGTATGCTACAGTATCTGTTTTAAATGTATCTGCATTCCACCTGGGCAAGCATCCTAGCTGAGTTGATTGCCACTGCTAATGAAATGCAACGAGTCTGATGTTCTTTTTTCGTTATAGGGAAGCTAGTACTGGCATTGAAGCTGTGACTATCAAATTAGTCTCAATCTCTCAACCTTTAGTCTCACATTCATGATGCTAAAAGCCTTTGTGGAGAACTAACTGGAAACCTGTTTTAATAGAGCAGATATTGATATGAACCTATTGGTAAGCTTTTTAAAAATAAGTTTCCAGGATGTAATAACCAAACAAGAATAGAAACCAGATAACACGGATGACATGTAGGTGAGAGGATTTTTCTATTCCCTATTTATTCTACCTTTAACATTCATGTATAGTTTCCATAGTTTTGTTGAAGCCCCCAGAAAAACATTGTTCATGTTGACCAACACAGAAGTATTAGGCATTTGTTGTCACTGATATGGATTCAGTTAATGGGCATGTTGCCGGTACTATAGCTAACTGTGAGGATCAATCGTGTCTTTTCTTTGGACAAGCTTATCTCAGTATAATCCTTTTAAAACTCAAAAAGCGAAGGGAATAAATAGAAGCAAAACTTGGATTAGGAAACCAAAAAGAACAATGGGGGTAAAGAAACAGGCTTTCTTCCTACATCCTTCTTGATCTTTTACCTGTCTTTTCTTTATTGTGCCTTTAAACAGATAACAGGGTGAAGCTAACTATATACACCAGGATTCTCATCCTGTGCACAAGCAAGGTGCATTCTTTGGAGCCAGGTTTAACTCCAGAAAAACAATCTGCTTTGCACCCAGCATTCGGACTCCTAGGTTTGGGCTTTCAAATATTTTGCTCTGGTGGAAAAGTTTGATTAAACTGAAAAAGGGAGTCTCAGTACAATAACTGTGAATTTCAGTAGGAGATGACCGTGTTTTTCATGTGAACTAAAGTGATCTTGCACTTAGCCACCCCAATTAATACAGTTTGACTCATTTTTACTTTTTAGCTGTTGCATATATAAGAAATATCTCCTGTTTTGACAACATAAGCTATTGGCTTTACTAAGGGTGGGCCACATTCAGCTCACTGATTTAAGGTGTGCCAATACCTTCTTTAATGAGTCATATTCTGCTGATGAAAAGAGATAGCAGGATTTCTCCATCAGTTTCCAATCTGCCTCCCCCTTGCTGTACAAGAACATGTCCAAACAAACATAAAACAACACAGGTCTTCATAGAAGAAATAGTAGATTTAAAAAGCCCTCGTCTATCACTACAGTTTAGTAATTGAAGACTTCAAACACATAGACGCTGAATCTTCCAAGGGGAGATGCACAACGAGAGAAACTTTGTGAATGTCATATAACTAGAAATAAATTAGTTACATAACATATATACATTATGACTACCTAAGTGTCTTGGAATTAAATTCCTGCATTGTTTTTTTCAAGGTCTGTACTAGAAAAAAACAACTACACCAGGTAGAATCCTACTGTCATAGTAATATCAGGAAAAAACAACCCCACCTTTCTTTAACTGTACATCTGCATGGAAGAACTTGCAGAGAGCAGTCTGCCAGCAACACTATTGCAACACTGAGGTTGTGTTTAAAGGTGTACATACCTCTGTGTCCAACAGCAACTGCGACACATGAATAGAAAAGCTAGTTCAAAAGATTAATGCTCTTACACTGATATATAATAGGTTAAACAGCAAAGATGATAACTTTCACAGCACAAGGATCGAGGAGTAGAGATGGTACTAAAAGTCTGGGAAATATAATATGTCTTTACAGAACAAAAATGTTTCTGACAACCTTGGCACAGACTTGGTGGATCTATCGAGGCATATGTCCAATATTAGATATGCATTTAAAGTTACCAGCAGTTAGTGTGTACCAGCAGCCTGATGCTGGGTAATAATAGTAATAAGGTGTCCCTTTATTGTGTAGTTTTCTCAGTAACAGGTCGCTCACAGACTTTTTTGCTGGAGAAAGGTTTCATGAGATAGAACACGAAGGCACCATCAATCAAGAAAGCTGGAAAAGTCTTAACATGCCACGTCCCTTTAAAACAAAAGCATTCTTTTCTGAGGAATGGATTTCCGGTAATGGTCGGCTGTGTGTGATGTGAAGGTTCTATAACTCTTCAGTTCTTACTTACCCCATTGAAAGATATAACAGTATGAAAAGCTGTTAGAAAGGCAGGTAAAAAATGCTAACATTCATTCATTAGATATTGTGCATAAATGACTGTGGCTCATCCTCATAATAGAGCTAACACTATTTCTGGAAGATAAATCTTGTACCAGGATTGTATGTCTTATAGCCACTTCACCCCATCCAGAGATCCAAAGTGGTTTAAGGATTAGAAACAGGAACAGAATTGGCTTCCAACACAAGGAGGAACTATGAAATCAAGCGGAATAAAGAGCAAAAGCAAGCAAAAACAAAATGCCTAGCGTGTGTTACTGTTGAAGAACATGCATTTTGATTCCATATTTCTTACAACTTTACAAAGACACGACCATGGAGAAAGGGCATCTTATTTCTAAACTTATCTAAAAAAGTAGCCATACACTTGTAATGTTGACAAGTACACTAGAAAAGCATGTGACATGAAACAAAAGCTCTAGACCCTTTGTTACTTGTCACGGTAAAGATCTAAAAAGGTCGCGTCAGATACAGCACTCTGATCCCTCTTTAATTGACAAATGTCCACAAGCAAAACAAAGAGCAAGTCATGAACCCCAGCGCTGCCATTAAGTGCTCCCTGCATTCTCGAGTCCCTACAGCTATTCCAAGGAGAGCTGCGAATCCCAGTTGCTGTAAAAATCTTCATGTTTGTAACTTGAACGTCTCCTGGGAAATCAACATTGACTGCTGAGTCTGGTTCCCTTATTTACCCTACAGGAAAAAAGGTTGGTAGAAATTACAGAAGATTAATGTGGGGGTATATTTTCAAGTTTCACTGAGGTAATTTTAAACAGTTGACCATGTTTTTAAAGTATCTCATGCACTTTACCTAAGATCCGGGCATTGCAGCCCATTTAAGCCAGTGCTACTGTGCAAGGAAGCTTATGATGTATAGTGGCCACTGATATCAGTCTGATGTCTTGGTATCACATGGCTTACATTGAATAGCCTATATGCTAAATGTAATTATCACAGTATTGCACAAACCCTAACCTTGGAGTTACGTTATTCCCGATGCTCCAAGCCAGACTTAGTGTAATGTGTACTCAGTATGCTGAATATAAATGCAGCTGTGCAGAGATATGGATACGTTAGATAGTCTATGAAGCATGGAGAACTGGTTGACTTGCTGTCACAAGTGATTTTGCTTGTGGGGGAATGGATTGTTCCATACATGCTAACAGTCCTTATATGGTCGGGACAGTCCTGAGTTCTTAGCAAATGTCCCACCTCCTGATGCATAGGAAGAAAGTGCCGATATTTACCCATAGGAAAGAAAAAATTATTCTGCACAGTAGAGTTAGTGAAAACCACACGCTGTGCTCTTCGTGCGGCTGAGACACATCACAGATAAGAACTGTTCATTATGTCTATTTTTTTACTGTCACAATGGTCGTTTCGTGTTGAGTTGGGTGGGGGGGGGGGGGGGGGGTACGTCTATTATATGATAATGAGTGTTTTTTGTGTATGACCCCTCCCATGTGTATGATGCATATGACCCCCCCAGGAGACGAGCGTCCCACTGAACAGTTTCCAAATGTTGGCAAGTATGTTGTTGGGGCATAGGGCTGGAAAGCACATTTATATACGACATGGTTAAATGGAATATTACTAATATACAATTACCATCCTCCATTTCAATGCATGGCTAAATCTGATGTTAAAAAAAAAATCCATAAAATCAAAAAAATCAATTGAGAGATACAGATCAAACTGTTGTAGTTTTTTACATTGATGATGCTGATAAAGCACCCTTTCTTTGTGCGCCCCGTTATAAGGTGGGTATAAACAGCACAGCCTTGTAACTTTGACTCCCGGCTTATAAAATTACAATACAGCTGGTACTGTGTGACAGGCTATACCAGAAAGCGTTCTTCATTCAATCACTATAATTGGACATGTTGTTTTAAACCACTATTAGCACTATAGCTGTGGCTGGAGTTATGGAAGATGCTGGCTTGAATGTTACTCAAAGGCAGAGGTTCCCTGAAAGTGTTCCAGATCATTTGGTGCTGCAAGATAAAGATGCAAAAAGAAAAGAAAACATTTACAAACACTGAACACACAAAGTAAAAGGTTAAACAGGAATAATATTTTAAAACCACAGCCTTCCCAAAAGTGTTTATTAAAAAAAACAGTTTTAGCTGAGGGCAAAAATGAATTTAGAGAAGCATCTGTTCACATTAAAGGCCCACAGAGTGCCTTCACGGCGGGAGGGCGGCAGAAGGGATGAAAGCCCATGCCTCCACAGGCCTCAATGCAGCCTCCATATGGCTTGTGCCTCAACAGATGCTCCTCTCGGGTGCCTCTGCTTTCACTGCCTTCTACCAACCAGCACCACCCCCCCATTGTGGCTCTGCACACTTTCGCTATCATTCCTTTAGAGATCTCATTCATGTGCCAATCTCTTGTGTGCATTCCTCACAAGAGCAACAATGAAGAATTCCTTCTGCACTGACGTGCCTGAGTTTACACATCAGCACGCACCTATTTAAAAGGGCCTTTATCCCCAAAGATCAACGTCTTCCATTGTTTTAAAGAACTGACATTTTGTGAGGTTTGGTTTTGTCTAAATGAATTTGGCTCTGTGTAGCTTGCAGCATTTTCAATTACATTTTCAATTCCAATTCTGTGGATGCACGGGTCACACTTTTTAATAGTCAATTTTAAATCTTGAAACGTAATCTTGAAACGTCTCCAGGTCGCTTCTTTTTTTTTATTTTCTCAAATTTTCATAAAAAATTATGATAAAGAGAATGTTTATGCCATTGCAGTGAATGTGAAGAGAGACTTCATTTACAATCTAATAAAAAATAAAAAAAAGAATGTGCTTGTTTCGGAATTGGATTGAAGTGAAGGCTATTCTGTCACACACTGCTGCGCTGAGAGAAATTTTGCTTAAAAAGCTAAAATAAATAAATAAACAAATAAATAAATAACACACGGACACTAAGATATGTTATAGAGAAGCTTGTTTTCTGCAGCCTAGTATTACTGCAAGTTGTGACATGGACTGAATCTCGTAAAGCCTCTGTGGTTTCAAGTATCTCTTCACAGCTCAGCTGAGGCAGGATCCTGGAGAGAACCCAAGCTGGATCTTTGGGTTCACACCCTTCTGCACCAGGACCCGGAGTGAGTGTGAACCACTGACCTACTCACATCTCCCTTGTAATTATTCCAATTGCTTCTATCAAGCAACTAGAATAATAATGAGAGCTCCAGAGATCCTGCTTTGGGATAACATTCATCATGTATACACTGAAGCAAACGTGCATGTTTGAAATCTTCTTCGATGTCTTTAGTGGCTTAATGCCTCCTGCAATGCAATTAGATCTTTAAAAGCATACCAGAATATATGATACTCTATTAGTCTGCTTCTTTATACCTGGCTTATTGATTTCAGTGCTGGTAAACCTTGCGCTTGTCTGAATGTGCTTGGTATTATTAAATATCCTTCACGAGGCACTGAGGAATTGGACGGCGCCAAAAATGTAATTCCAGCACAGACTCCTTTAAGCCTTCACTCATAACATTTTGTGCTACGCTGTCACATTTATGAGTACAATAAATCCAGAAAGGCGGATAAAAATGCTCCCATCCCATCAAAGCAACGCTAGACATGAAATTCTGAGAAAAAATAAAAGGTACTTTACTGTGATATTGTATTTTCTCATTTACAAGAGCAGGCTGTATTGTTGGTTCACGGGATAAGCCACGTTATTTACTAAATAAGTCTCTTCAGACACATGCAGTATGCTGCCTTGACTGAGCAAATGACCATACAATGATATTGATGAAGTGCAGGCCCACTTACAGCACCAGGAATCCAGTCCAAACTCAATCAATTCTACAAATTGTGCAGACTTGTGACAAATTCAGTGATAGCATGACCCTATTGTAGTGCAAGCGTCCGCAAGTCCCATGGGGCAACATTCACTGTAACACACAAAGGCACATTGAGTAATCACACTGGGGGTTAGGCAAAGAGATACTTTCTCTTACCTCACAGTTCTTTTTTTGTAACCAGTTGCTTTTAGGATGAGGCATCCCATTTCCAGATACATATTGCTCGTTCCCTGTTTTACAGCTGAGTGCATCTGAGACTCACGCAGGTGGCATGACTCACCCAGGGTCACTTAGTTTAGCAGTGAGACCGTGACATTTCGAGGTTAAATTGTCTCACAAACCTTCCCAGAAAGCTGGATCAATTAAATAAACACTCACATTTCTCACTGCATTGAAAGAAAAAAAAAAAGGTTCACAGTATTTTAATTTAATTTATTTATTTATACAGAAGGTTTATCCATTGAGACCAAGGTCTAATTTAAACAACAGACAATAAAACAATTACAAATACAAGCAACACAATAAATACATGTGTGGTTCAAACTTAGCAGCTTACAAAAAAGAAGAGCAGAAATAAGACACATGTCTGTGTTAATGTGGACGAAAGGAAAAACAACGGCAAGAAGCCCTAAGCAAGTATTGTAGGTCTTTGTCTGAAATTTAAACACACAATACTTTCCAGTCAAAATGATTTACACATTAAGTACATTGTAACTATGCATAATAGCATTGTAATTATGTGTAAGTGCACACGAATTTACTAACTATAAAGTAAACACATTAGATACTTAATGTAAAGTGTTACCCAGTTTTTATTATTATTATTATTATTATTATTATTATTATTATTATTATTATTATTATTATTATTATTATTATTATTATTATTATTATTATTGCCTTTTTCAACTCACCCTTTGTGTAATGAATTATTCATTTACCAAGCAGTCAACTTTGGGATCGAGCAATCTGACACCACCATGGGACTCTCCTGCAGTGCTTCAGGTGATAATTGCACAGTGCACTCAGTTTAGGCACATACACTGTGGGCTAGCATGGCTCCTGGTGATTAAGGAATATTAGCTGGGTTGCTTGCTATAAGACTCCAATTAACAGCTAATTTGGGTTTGAGAGCAATCTAGTTAGTCTGCAGTTAACAGAAACATGCTCCTGTCTTAAAATAAAAGGAGCTGTTTAGTTTAATGTTAGTTTAAATAGTAAACTGAATTTCACTATTATTTTGTAGAATATAAAAAGTACATGTCCACATCATAGTTAGCCAGAGATGAAGAAAAAAAAGACTCCCATTGCATAGCAATCTGAGCCATTCCTGGTTTTGCTATGAGTTTAATAATACACACCGTAGATTGTTGCCTACACACTGTGGCTAACCAGGCTCGTAGTAAAACCTGGAATGAGTGAAACTGCTATGGAATAGGAGTCTTATTTCCATCCCTGTTAGTAACCAGTTCCATAAAATAAATCGTTGCATACAGTAAGTGGGACATGTAGCCCAAAAGTGCCTCGTTTCTTCCCTGTGTTGCTGTGTTCACACTGTGTTTGCCTCCAGAGACTGTTACATTCACAGCTAATACTAGCTATGACTTGCCTCTTGTGCCATACTGGCTCATTAAAGCAGAATTCTTGACCCATCAGAAAATGTTAATATTCAGGTCAGAGTACTTGCAGAATTGTATTATAGAAAATCTCACTTTGCATTAATTAATTTGTTTATATCACCCACAGCCTCTTTCTGAATAAATTATCCATAATTGGTGGTAAAAAACAAACAAACAAACAAAAAAAGACAACTATATTATCTGATTTAACGCAATTAATGCTGTCTGATATGTTCTTTCTTTAATAACAAGAATTAATTAGCTCTCTATCTCAGGAATATTTATTTATTTATTTTTACATAATGGAACTCAGAACCTTTATCCACCAATCAGGAAGCGTCATTCCAGGGCACTCACACAAGGCAGATGACCGCAGACCACTCAGATAGAATGTCTCTTAACATGTCAATGTGTATACAAAGTAGTTTCCTTTTGGTAAGTTTTACCTTTTACCCACACGAATAAGTAAATCAGCTCTTTAATCCACTGTGGTGCTCTGCTTCAATATGCAGGGAAGGGAATTTTGAAATGCAAAGCAGGAGCTCATCAACTTTCATTTAAGTCTGTTTGCTTTGTTGTGAAACAGTTCATAGGTCTCAAGTTTCATCAACTGGAATGCTGTTCCAGACTACTTGCTGCAGATCAACAGCAAATATTCAATGATGGAACAAATGTTTCATCTGACCTAAATTATTAAAATTACATTTTGAATCAATAAAATAAAATAAAATAAAAACCAAGAATGATTCATGTAGAATTATATAATTTGCAACTTGAACTAAGAACCCATCAATCAATGGAGTGTACATATAATCATACAATCATATGCTGATAATGACAAGCTTTAGGTTTTTTTTTTTAGATCCCCCTCAAACAGTTTTAATCAGTTTCTACATTGACCTTAAATTGAATCTTTCATATAAGTTTTATTTTGAGAGTTGTACTGTGATTGTCGCTTAATGTCAATTTGCGTGTCTGACCCTCAGATGCGTGTCTCTTGTGTGGTCTGTTATTTGGACAGCATGATGGTGACTCGATGGCTGAATCGTTTTAGTGTGTACGGACACAATCAGGTGTTAGGAGTACAGTGTGTCTGATTGCTGTCGCACTGCAGGTTTATGTTTTTTCCATATCGCAGAGAACAAATACTGGATTATAAAGCAGTTGATCTGACCCTCACTCCTCCTGATCCTTCGGATGCAAGACAAAGAACAAAGAACCTCAATGATGTAAACAGTTTTTAAAACTTGTTTACCATAAGGGCATCAGGGCCAGACCTGGTTCAAATTAGTGCTGCCCTAATTTTATTTTCCATCTGGTTTTGGCAGAAAAGTCATGTTCCTCATGATGCACCATACAGAACTGAGCTTGCCTGAGTTGCTTTCTCTGACGATGGGAGATGAAAACTTTGAATTGTATGACCTGCGTAGCCTCTGTTTTTCAACAAATGGTGCCTCAAAATATGGCATCTTCTCCAACGCTGCAGTAATTGCAATAGGTATTTTTTTTTTCTTTTCTAACCAACTTTGAATGTAAATCCCTTCTGAGATACATTTTTATTTATTATTATAATTTTTTTTTTTATTATTATTATTTTATAAATACAGGACATGAATTTCTCCCAGGTGTTCCACAAGTCTCGTTTCGGTTTGGCATTCGTGGTTCAATATTTTTATATTGAGCTTGTGGATTTTGAAGCAATGAATTTGCATCTTATTGTTTGGAGTAATCTCAGTCAGGCCATGTATTCTCAAAGCCTTATACAGCTTAAACAATAAG
>NC_054545.1:3598550-3778550 GCF_017654505.1 Polyodon spathula
CACTAACCTTGACCCTAACAGTAACACTAACACTAACACTAACTCTAACCCTTTTTTGATAAAATTGTGTATTTACATATATCATGCCCCATATATGCTTGGCCCCAGTGTCAGATGAAGACAAGACATTTGTAAATCTGTCAAGTCTGTTCAAGTATCTCAGAGTAAGGATTTCAAATTCCTTCCACATCATTATTCAAAAGATCAAATTCAGATTCACACAACTGTAGGCAAAATAAACCAGAACATTACAATTAATTAAATGAGAAAGACATTTGAATAATCCACTAAGCTAAAGAGAGGGAGCTTAGTGTGCATGGTAAAAGTGTAATTCTGTTTGATTAACAGCCATACCTAATAACATTGTTTAGTCATACTGGGCTACAGAGCAAGGGGCGGAATTGATCAGGCAATGGCATCACTGCAGCACTACAATAGGGGTTCTTTGTGGTTCAGCCTAAAAGCTTAAGATGCTTTCGATTTTTAGAAGTGTACTGATCAATTAAGAGGTGATCAATCTTGGAATGTTGACAACATATTCTTTCTCTAACCAAGTGGCACAATAGCTTTTTATAGTTCTTGTAACGGCTATATAATTAGGTTAAAGGAACTGGAAAGTCAGCTGGAGACCTGGCATGCAGAACGACAGCTGCAAACACCTGGGTTACATTTATAGTCCTACTCTTACAATTTGTTTAGTAAAAGGTCTGCAGATCAACCTTATGTGTCTTCCTGTTAGAAGAGGTCCTTGAACTGCTTTAGCTCTTTCTATGAATTTCTTGTAGAGAAATGTACTCACTGTAGACCATTGCTTTCTGTGTTGAAGTACCTGTCAATTTGCTGTTCCATATTTTCAATTGATAATTGTAAAAATAAATGGTAATCGTTTTAAAATGCTGTGTATTGTATGTCTGTTAATGAGATGTACAGTGGGTTCACCTAGTAAAGGCACTACTGTTTGGAGTGCATGGTGAGTCAGTAGAGTGTGGTTTAAATCCTCCTGGGGACCCACAGTAGATAGTGAGGAAAAATCAGATGGGACTAGTTCACTTCTATGGGCTCCAATGTTTTTCCAGTTAACTATAAAGGTGAAAAGAATAGGACACACAGTACAAGCAACTTCACTTTGCAACAACATACAGATTGATACAACATACCGATGTGTGCTGTATTTAATTGAATCTCCACGCCTCTGCTCAAAGCAGGGGTAAACAGCATCAGAAATACAATTCACCAGAGAGAAGATGATGCAAGATGCAAATTATACCTCAGACACTTTTACATTTTCTTTAGGCTCCACATAATTAACTAAGGAGTGAACAGTGAGTAAGCGCTCTGTGCTATAATGTCATTATATGGTATAACAAAAAATAAACTGAACCTTTTATAAATTGATTGACAGTAACAGTACAGCACTATAACTTTGTGGTTTAATTTTCATACCTTGTGCTGTCATTCACTGAACTTAAAAAAATGCTTGAACACTGAATCAAATAATGCTTTTATGTATAAGTGGCAAAATAAAATTAAAGAAAATTGTACTAAATTTAAAGAGATTAATCAGGTATAATAGCAACAGAACTAAACAAGAAAAATAATACATATTGTGTTTTGGTGTAAGTATTGAACTCATTGAACACCACTTGTAATATAGACTAGAGAGTTATTTAACATGTTGGACTGCAATGCAATTGTTTGTCTCCTGAAGGACTTTAATTTGACTAAAGTGAGCAGCATCGAAAATCAAATTACTGCTGCAAGGAAAATATTACCAGAAGGCTGCTCTTTTATTAGCTTTTTTTTTTTTTTTAGTTTTTTGTTCTTCAAAAAATAAAAGCTTCATTGCATTCTGAGGTGACGTGCTACCTGACATCTACTGAGGCAAAGGTGGTAATAAGCACGTTGATGACATTGAAATGTGATTCAGTCTACACTGGATCCAATTAATGCACTGTTCTTCAGAGAAGTGCATGGCAGACCATCTCTGCAAAGTACACGTTTATTTTGTATCAAATATTAAAGGTTACGTCAACAGCCAAATCTTTGATTGAAACCAATCTGGTGCAATGACATTAGCATTTTAATTAGAATCACGTTCGAGTATGGATATGTAATTCTTATATTATGTTAGAGGCCATTGACAAACTAGTGTCTTGCACTTTGAAACCATTTAGCACCTTCGCACTGTGCATGTTTTGGGAAAAGTGTGACTCACAATAGAAATAAATGATATTGAACTGAAATGAGTTAAGTCTACCTGTATTCTGTGTGAAGCCTACTAAAATACTAATGGGGATTACACTGATCAGAAACAGACCTTGTTGCAAGCAGAGTAGACGTGTGGGTCAAATAAATCTATGGTAATGAAATGTATTTACTCAGCCCACTTCTTAGGTCTATTACTGTAACTGTAAACACAAGCTTCAGAGTTGATTAGTTTTGTTGCGTTATTGTTTCCTTTAATATAAACCTGTAATACTTCAAGATGGACCTTGACCAATATGTACGCCTGTTAAAATGAAAGCATCTTGGCATCCGGGTGGCTGCTCTTACTTTTCAGTGAGCTGCACCCCTGTAAGAGGCAAGTTTAGAGAAAAACTTGATAGCTCAGTACAATCCCCAGAGGGCATATTAACTTTTCTTTGCTCTATTTTTATAACTCGCCTTGTGGGAACGATGCTTGTAAGCTGTCTGCACAAAACAACTACAAACACAGGATTTTACTGTAGAGGTGGCAATTAAGCTAGCCGTACTCCAGCATATCCAAGTGGAGTAGAATTGAGCCTTCAGTCATGGGGAGGCTGTGTCTCTCTGTTAGCACCACACCGACAAGTACAATCCTCCTGGACCGTGCTTTCAAGATGATCATCCATCACCTTTTCATGTGCGTCTGTTTCTGCAGCAGTTCCTCAGTGTTTTGAGGTATTCTGATGCATGTTCATATTTTTAACTGGCTCATATTTTTCTTGTTTCTTTTTTGTTTTAAAAAAAGGTAGTTTATTCTCTATTGTTATTGCGAGCATGAGCCTTACTGAGAGGACACCCTTCAATAATATGAATATGTATCATGTACGTACTAGTACACATTCAGGTCTATAATAATAATTGTGCTATTTTGGCCAGTCCTATAGAATACTATTGTCTTTTGCAGATGCATTTGCTCATGGTATATTGGACACATTGAACTAATTCAATTAAAAAGACAGCCACTCTGCTCAATTGGAATAAAAGCGAACCAGCCATTTGATAAAGGAACTAACATGCATATATGCCAAATTAAATTTTGCCACGTTAAGGTCAAGACACAAATAAACACTCTGACAGGTCTCAGCTGCCCTGAGCAGATGTCCGACTTGCCCACTATGTAACTACTGGGAACCAAATACATGGTTTGTGACTTACTGAGCATTAATATGATGATCAATGGGGCTGGGTGGAGAAACACAAGCATCCTGACTGAAGACAATGGGAAGTTGTGTCCTTAACTGGGATCCTAGATCCCAAGCAGCAGATTCTTTTGGAGATATACTTGTGTGCATGCTTGAAATAAAAAAAAACACAGTCTACATAGTCTACATTTCCATCTGTTTTTAAATTGACAAATTGGAATAGTTTTTTTCAGTTTACCACCTTACTGTAAAGTATTCAGTAAATTGCATACATTGATCAGCTTTATTACAGGCAATCTTGAATTCCATTATTGCTTTCAGACACTTGCAGGTAACAGTTTTTAAAACATACATCCAAAAACAGGACCTCGTTTACCTTCACAGTAATTTCCCCCGTAAACAAATTAAGCGTTTCTATAAGTGCAATGTGATATTTCATAAGCATCCTTTTTTTTTGTTTGTTTTAATGTTATGATTGGTTGAGATTTCAGGGTAGAAACACTTACTCATATTCAGTCAAGTCCTCCCAGTGAAAATGAACCTGCATAATACTACAGAATGACAAGACAAGTATTTTCATATTCTGCTGTTCTACTAAAAGCTTTATATTAAGGTTTGTTAGAAGTACCTTGTACATCCTTTATCCGTTATGTAACCTTTCCTTCCCATCCATCCTCCCATATACATGCCTACCCGTACAAAGCACACCTACACTTCTACTCCCACACACACACAGAACTCTGGCCAATGCAATGCTGTGAGTGTCTGAGGGGAATGGTGTATTGACAACGAGCTGGAAGATTATAAATGGATGTCATGTCAACAGAGGCAGGTGCTGCAGCTCGTGTTGTCCTCTCCCCCTCCTGAGTCTGGCACTGTGTGTCTGTGAAAGGACCAGCTGCTGTTTCTGGGGTTCTCTTATTGTGTTTATAGTGCGAAGTTGAAGAAAAGGTGACAGTACCAGACCTCAATTGTTTTGCAAGCTATCACCACACTTCTGCCTCCACCAGCTCATTCAGGCACCATCCTTAACAAGCATGCCCTGAATTCATATGAGGCTTTTTCTACCCGGCTGACTGGCCAACGTGGCCTTTTGTTTACTCAAGACATTCAGATGCCTACAGATTCCTCTTTATGAACAGATTGGTTTAATGAAACAGCAGCCACATTCCTTAGTCTCAGGGAGCGTGCTGTAGACTTACTGGGCCCAATTCAATCTGACTGGAAAAAAAACCAACCAAACATTAATAAATAAATAAATAAATAAAATAAAACATGATTAACACAGAAAATGTCGACCAATTTTCATTTGGATTGAATTAGCAAGTCTTTGAGGTTATGTTTGCATACATAAAACTACAAATGTGTTTTCTGGATATAAATTTGCAAAGCATGTTACAGTAGTTGCAATATATGACCATTGTTAGACTGCATCATTCTTAAGTGATGCATTTACATGGAGGTCACTGGAAGGTTGCAGCCATTGTGTTAGTTCTCTATTATCACTGAAAAAAAAGACAGAAAGGAACAACGTGCACAAAACGTAGCCCTTTATTATTATTATTATTATTATTATTATTATTATTATTATTATTATTATTATTATTATTGCTTTTTTATTATAATAATTTATGCATTTTGCTGTTTTTGTGAGATCTTTGATATTCCTGGATTTATTTTAGAATATGTTGTTTGACAATATTGATGACTTAGGGTAGGTTGCCCCCCAGTCATTTCAATTCCTTCTCGTCTTGGTCTTTCACACACACAAGGTGCCAAGAGATTGTTTCTTTCAGGGTCCAGATTTGATGGCGTCAATTGCAATTTACAATGGGACCTCCTGCGGTAATTTATGCAGAAAACATTGACTACCAGAACTGATACCTAATTCTTACATACCCAAACTAAGATGTGATTGATTTGTAAATGACAGTGCAGAATGGGAAACCGCACTGGCTGATCATTCTATTTGTTTCAATGCATTCTTTAACCTTTTAATGTTCAGAACATTTTCTTTCTTTTTCTTTTTTCCTGAACCACTTGCCAGGTGTGTTTGCTGACAGCCATTACATACCAGGCAAGGTCATACTAGCCTAAACTTACAAAAATATATAATAGGTTGACTCATTGCTGACCGACATCTGTGCCTGCTAAGTTACTGCTCAGTTTTAGGTTTTAGGTTTTATGTGTTGTGTTTTATGATTGATTATGCATGTTTATACTATGCTTTATGTTGTTTGCTGTGGTGTAGTGAGCATCTTGCCAAGTCGTCATTGTAAGTGAGAATCTGTTCTCTATTGACTTTTCTGGATAAATAAAGGTTTTAATTGATTGATACAGGATCTCCTCAGGGGTAACTTTTTCTATCTGGCTATAGAACCAAGCATGTAACAATGGCTCCTTCAGATATCAGAGGCTATAGAACCACACGTGTAACAATGGCTTCCTCAAAGTTCAGAAGCCTTGAATGCAGCTAAGTGACATGATGCGCATGTCATCAGAGGCAGCAACTCCAGAGAGAACTAAATATGGGTCACTGATCAAAAACTTTAGCCAAGTCAGGTCACAGGCATCTGATTATGTCTGTTTCAGTGAAATATTGATTTATTAATTTTTTTACTCCAGTGAACCCTTTGTGACATTTTAGTCTTCAATTTTTATTTTTCCAACAAGACAAGCCCACTCTGCTGCTTGTTTGTCACTGGAATGTGCACGCTGTATACAGTCCACTGCACAACTTTCTTTGACTTCACAAAGCTCCATACAATCCTATCGACAGGTGACAGAGTCCTCTGAATAACAATGAAATGTATGCACGTCCATTTTCTCTGCTCTGACAGGCAGGTCTATAACTGAAACTGAAATGTATCGCGCCCTTCTACAGAATGTCTGAGTTTTGAAAAGCTGAAATCATTTCAATTATGCCACCGTTCCCTCTCAAGATAGCAAACACTTTCAAGCTTCATCTGGATTCAGAATCAGTAATGCACAATGAGGGCAGACACCTACAGTGATCAGCCAATAATTAAAAAAAAGATTCTAGCTGGATCTTAAACTATAGGATCCTTATTTTGTTCACTCTAAAAGTGCTCTGCAAAGAAATATATACTCTGATAGAGCACTCAACTCCATTTTAATATCTATTGCAGATATATTTTGGGTATACTGGGCCTGTGACAGTTTCTTGTTCTATGGCTCCATTCAATGAAAATCAAGAAAGCTTATCACAAATGAATCATGTTCATTGTGGTCCGGATAGATAAAGTGAAATAAACCCCACTCCTAACTATGTATGAATTATTCAAAATAAAACAGGTACTGACTATCTTCATTGTGTCTTACAAGTGTGCCCCACTGATAAAGCAATGCAAGTCTGCAGCCATAGTAATTGACAGCCCCATTCTTGTATTGGTACCATCAGTAACAGGCACAATTGGTTTGTTGAAAGCAGTGACTTACTCTTTGTTATAGTATCATCGAATTACATACAATTAATTAAACGATAAAAGTGTTACATAGTTTTAATACATATATCAATTCAATTTAATCTATTCATATTTTTTATGGGATGCAAGATTAGGAAAGGGGACACAACATTTCTTCAATGTACACAAAGAACCTTTTATTGTTTTCCTGCAGGTTGGAACATTGTTAATTAGGCCATAGATAAGAAGGATTGCAATTTACTATGAGCAAAATATCTTGCCAGGTGAGTTTTTAAAAGTGGAAGATTATCCCTAACTGAATGAGTGCAGCAACACGATGAACCATCCACTGATTAAACCTGAAAGAAAGAAAGGTAAAGCGTCATGAAAATGAAAACTACCATTTGAAAGCAGCACACTGGGAAGCTAGATACAGCAGCTGTTGTGTAATAAAGCATCATAGCCGTCATTTATCAGACACTGTGAAACACATTTTAATAAAAGTTACAGTGTGCCTATATTAATATGCAGCGTCTCTTTTCCTTGGATGTCAAGAGCATTGGTCCCTAGGGATGGAGAGTGGCAGGTTTTAAACGATGCAAGTGGCCGGCAGCAAGCGGTCTGTTGAGATGAGATACCGCTTTTTAATTACTCCAGCACCCAAGTAATTAATGGGACCTTTTTGCATAATAGGGACGAAGAATTTAGGTGATTATTCAATGATCGTTTTCTCAATTGCAACTGAAGCTAGAATTCAGGATATTTGGAAAACAGGTTGTTTGTCAATTCTATTGGTCTGAAAGGGCCATCTGTTTTGTCTTATAATGCCTGTCTTGGCTGGTTTTGCATTTACAATGAAGATGTGAAGTTTTATTGTTTGGATGTGCATCATATTTACAAAAGAAATTAGCAAAGCATTTTTGAAAATACCGGCCGCTGACTGCAAGCCCCAGATAGTGGTGACAGAGTTTAAATAAGCCACTTAGAAACAGATTACCATAGAAGACAGGAACAAAAGAGTAAATGATGCATTTGAAGAGGCTGACCGTAATGAAGAACACACATGGCTAGCCTGACCATGTCTATGGTTTGCGGGATGAATGAACAGTAAAGGTTGGTTTGCTGATGGAAAGTAAGCATGGTGCATGTGTAATCAACGTATATACAGTACAGCTATGACCAAAGGTTTTGCATCACTCTATAGAATGAACGCATTGTGCTTTATAAAGTTGAATGAAACCTGCTAAATAATGTTACGTTAACATATTGAATTACACACCGCTTTATAATTCTAATATGAAATACTGTGCTACTATTATGGCTTCCAGTAGACTTTTGCAATATCATTTTGTAGTTTCTTTGATTACATGATGTAAATAAAAGATCTAAACTATGTTCATATAGTTTTTTTAAATTATGTCTTAATCCTAAAACTCCATGGCCTTAGCTGTATGTATGACTAAGCTCTATTTTAAATGATTTGTACTCATCAAGTTATTTTTATTCATACAAGTTATTGTTGTTCCTACACACGGACCTTGAACAATATTGACATTGGAACCTTTCGCACAATTTATAATGTATTCTTCTTAGACTTATTTATTTGTAGCACCCGAAGACTAGTACCCTCTGTGGCATCATTGAAGCAGCAGAAACAGCGGGAACAGTGGCGCTAAAAACATACTAACGATGCAAGAGAATTGCAGATGATCAGGTTACACTAACTACATTGGATAGGGCTAAGACTTTGGGTCTCCCCATTGTGTCATAATCCAAGCTGGCTTAATATACTTTTAACTAATTTCAGCAAAAGCCTCGAGTGGGATAGCTATACATAGGCAAACCCTATTCAACACGTCACAAATTGACTTAAAACTACTTTCCATAGAAACCCAGTGACTGAATTCAAACAGAGAGAGAATTCGCCTCTAAAGCCCAGCAGGATATCCTTTCTGATTTGGATGAAGCCTGTTCACAGAGCGATGGAGGATACCACCCCTGGATTGTGAAAAGCACTCAATCAATGGCTAGCTTACTATACAACAAAGGCATGGGTGTGTACTGGAAAAAAAAAATATACAAAGAAAAGTGAAATGCAGGTTGGTAGTGAGCTATTGAATTCTCCTGTCTAGTGCAGCAAATTTCACATGTTCATGTCCTCTTGTACTGCAATCTTAATATCAATGATGCATCAATAATATGTATGACTTAATATATGTGTCTGCTTAAACATCAGGTAAATGTTACACAGTAAAAAAATCTTTACAATAAAATGACACTAATTAGTGTTTTCAATATATATATATATATATATATATATATATATATATATATATATATATATATATAATATATATCTATATATATATATATATATATACACATACAGTATGTATTTAAAAATAAAACCCAATTGACAAGAGTTAGGGAAATCTATTAAGAAAATGAAACTGATGGGATTCTTGCTGTAATGGGACATGCGTGCAGTGCAGGATATGAAGTGAGCACATCAGGTAGAATCACTGCACACAAAGGCACAATTTGCAGCGTGCATTTGAAAACAGGACAATAACCATGTACAAAACACTCAGACTGGCACTTAGACTACAGATGTTCCCCTTCTAAAAATGGAACATTAATTGATATTGAAATCTCTGGGGTCTATTTAAACAACGCAAACAACATCGGTGTCAGTCACAAGCAGCCTGGCAGCTTTGTCCTTTGAAGTCGCTCCTAGGAAATGTTAACATTTTTATTTCGATGGACTAAGTCTGCATTTTGAAATGGGTGTTCGAATAGAACTTCTATACCAAAGATTATTTTGCAAGGTTATTTGCCGTAGACGAGTGATGCAGTGCCCACTCTTGGGCACACTTCTTAACACAGAAAGTAACTGTAAATTGAATCAAACATTCACCATGTTTAGTAATGATACCATAGGCTCTGCAATGAATCTTGTGTTTCCAAATGTACAAAATTACAGAGGAGTTATTATACAGTACTAGGATAGCTTTAATAACGTACCCAGGTAGGCATTGTTTTTGTTCAGCTATTGGTGCTCTCCTAAATCAAAAGCTGTGTCCACAAAGATAGCATTTGAACAGTATGTATCATTATATTCAGAAAATAAAAGGAACATGTTGCAGAACACCAGGGAGCTCCACTCATGCATCCTACTGCACTTGTCTGTGTTTTGAACATAGTATTTTGGGTATGCATTTGCTCACTACAAGAATGTGTGTGTGTTCCTTCCTAGCATACAATGATAATTGTTAGGTAAAAAATTCCATCTGGCTGTAAAGCCGTGCTTATTTTTAAATGGTCTGCATTATACATTTAAAAAATATGATTTTTCTTTTATTGCTTTGCAGACACTCTGCTTTTAGATAATGGGGTACACGCTTACATGACTACAGCTTAGGGTTCTTGTATCTTATTTATAGGAACAGTAAATGGCATAGCTAATTGCATGGCTCCGAGTTCAGCTAAAGTTGCTATCATATAATTGAGACTGTGGTTGCCAGGCTCATTCATTTGAATGACGAGACTGCGTATCATTATTATGGCAGGTGGGATAGATGAGTGATGAGGGAGACACACGTTCGGCTCCGCAAAGATTTCACCTTTGGCCCCAGGAGACGAGGATACATAAGAGGCACAGTTACTCGCATAAATGAAGCAACGGAAAGAAACCACTGAAAATACAAAATCTCAACGTTAGTACATTTTTAATTAAAAATGCTGTGCATCGCCAATCATTTATGTGATTGACAGAGATGTCCGGATATTTAATTGGGTTTTTAATTACATTAACTATATCAATTAATTAAGTAAACTGTTTATTTCGTTTAGTGCAATTATAATTGTTTTTTTTTTGCTTTAATTTTGTTTTGGGTAATCATGCAGTAGTTCAGTAGTTTAGACACAATCTGCATATGTATAACTGTTTGTTTATTATTGTACAATCTTTAATACATTTTAGTACACATATGACTAGACAGTGCTGCCTTTGTATAGTGTGATGATCCAGGGGTCTGCCAACAGGTGTCAGCACTGAGCAGTCTTCTCAAAGTCTATTCTGTTAACTGGAATGTATTGATGGTCACTGGTCAATCAATTTTTCAACAGTGAGCACAGTGGAGTTTCTGTCATAAATGAATGACTTGCTCCTGCCAAGCACTCCAATGTGATGGCATTCTGTTATGCACTGGGCATGACAGCAGAGGGCAGACCGTAAACTGAAATACACCAAGAGCAAAAAACGCAATGCACACATTAGACTAAAAACAAACAGAATAGCCCCCCACAAATACCATGCACCTTTGGGTACTCTCATCTGTGAATCAGCCTTGCTGGATATCCTGGTGGTTTGGGTGACTTCTTGCTAGACTGAACTATTGCTTATGAAAAAGCTCCACCTAGTGACTTAGCATAGAAGAGTCTAACTTAAAAGATGGACCAGCTAATGGACAAGCAACATTCCGGCCAAACATTTTGGAGGGATTCCGTTTCCTGATTCTTTTCGGTTAGGGAAAACATGTCATTTGGAAAGAGGTCCTGTGTATAATCATATTATCATAGCATAACATGCATGCTGATATCAGAACCCTTTTTCAAAACGTGTTTGTTGTCCATATTTACTGTGTGTGATTAACCTGCCACTGTAAAAAACATTTCCAACAAATAGAGACCTTACTGTCCCAGAAGAAGCTAAAACAAAATGGTAAACCACATCCCTGATACCTTAAAACCAACAAGGGAAAAAAAAAAAGAATGAAATAAAATCACACACGAGTGCCAAGAACTGTAAGAAGAATACAGGCAGTGGACTTTCAATGATAAAGCTCTGCTGTGATACTGTCAACTACAATAGACTGTCCTGGGCATTGTGATTCCACGTCATATTGGTTCCTCAGCTGGAGAGTGATTTAAAACTGATTGTTCAACAGTAATTAGTTTTTATTAATATATTTAATTAAACATTCATTGGAAGCCTTTTTAAAGAGCGCTGATTAACGTGTAATGAGGGCTTCACACAACGATAGTCACGTGGAGATTGAGTCTCTTTATTTTAATTGTAAACAATATTTAATAGCCTATAATACCGCAATAAAGGTGTTGAATCTGGTTAAACAAGGCTGCTCTCTCTATTTAAGAAAATCTAAATGGATGTTATGTACCCAAAATGTTAACTCTGCATTGAAATGAGTAATGTTCGTTTAGAATCTTTCCAAATGATTGTACCCTATTATAAAGTATTTTATTAACATACCAAGTATTGACTTAGCACACTGACTACACCATGTAAGTAGTTAGTACTGTAGATGGCTGCAATATCAACAAATGTTTAATCTTAGAGACAGTTTTATAACCCTGTCCATTAAGCTTATTTTGTTTTGTCTTGTTGCAACAATAAAAAAAAAAATCCATTGCTATGAGACATTTCCACCACGGAGTTGGTAACTTAGTAAAGTTTGTATTGCTGATCTTGGCCAGGGATCCAGGAAAATGCTGCAGAGGCCCACTGGCAAGCTGTAGAGCTGGTTTTGTCCTCCTGAAGCCTGGTGACATTTGCTGTCAAGCTCCTAGGTGTCAAGAGGTAATTACACTGTCAAGAAAATAAATATCAGGCTGCACCACCCACTATAAGTGGTATATCATTATTTAATGAGCCACACACCCACTCATTTTTCAGACACCTAAGAAATACCAGAATGTTACTGTAATCTCTAGTTCTACGTCCACTGTGCTCACCACCTATAATATTATAGTTCAGTTTGAGGTCATTTTATTGTCTTGTTTTTTCATTGTGAACATTACAAGCATCAGCAAGTGCAAAGTGGTGTAATACATGTGAAAGATGTTTGCATGTTGTTGAAGTTTATGTTTATGGTCTCCTCAGGGGCAAACAAACATCCCTTAATGTCGAACCATAATGCATAGCCCTCTGAGAAACATACTAGGGATGTGATGATAAATCATAACAAATTACAAGTGCAGACATACCTTTCATTTATTGCCCGTTTTAGCCATCCTGTGTATTATCGCCCATCAGGAATAGAAAATCTGAAAACGTGCAGAATGCACAGCACACAGAAGAGCATCACACAACACATGACCATGCATATCTCAAGCAAAATCAGAGCCATTCATAAAGTCACTGTAGCTTTCTCTTGTAACAACAGTTACTCAAATCAATGGTTCTAATTGTGTCTCTATAAGCAGCCCACCCTAGTAGTAGTGCATACAGGATGTAGTTTTACCTGGACCCAGATCCTGGTTCTCTCAAATGGCTAGTATAGTGTAAGTGACTCAGGGTTTGATTGGTCTGGATACATTCCTATTGGATTTGGTCCTGCATGTGTAAATGTACTTGTGACTCAGGTGTTAATTGGTGAGGCATAATCTCAATTAAGATGCTAATGAGCAAGCCATGCTCAAAATCACACACAGTGCGTTTTTTTTCCTTCTGTGCAAGTCATTAGCATTTTTGAAGAAGGCAGAGCTGAAGTTACAGATGGACATTTTGTCTTTCAGGTTTATCAGAAAGGGAAGAATGTTAGAAAGAGGTAAAGTCCATGTTTCTGCAGTAGCCTCGCTCATTTACATAGTGTATCAGCTGGGCGCAAAGGCTTCACAGATCCCATCCCTGTTCCAATGAGAATAATATGTTGTATAAATAGCTCACTGCACCATGTACTGTACCTGCTCTCCAAGGGCTCATTAACAGCTTTGCAACTGATAAGAGAAATAGCATTTGAAAGTTAGGAAAAATAACAAGTTGGGTCAAGCAACATTGAGACTCTGCAAAGCAATTACCATGGTTTCAT
The DNA here is from genome assembly GCF_017654505.1 of Polyodon spathula. Taxonomy (NCBI): domain Eukaryota; kingdom Metazoa; phylum Chordata; class Actinopteri; order Acipenseriformes; family Polyodontidae; genus Polyodon; species Polyodon spathula. The sequence goes on from NC_054545.1 coordinate 3,612,195, forward strand.
AAGCAATAGGGTTGAAAGATGACATCTGGTCAGAGATAGCTACTGTAAGCAAATTCAATTTTAAACAAGGGGTGAACTGCGTTAGTTACAGGAACGTGTAAAAGCCCAATCACAATACTTTCAAAACTGAGTATATTCCTTACAAATAGTTACACATATTATATAGAGAGTGAGACAATAACAAGTGGCGAAGTGGTTGCTTTTGAAACACATGCTTTCCACACACGAGTTAAGGGTGCGCAGTGCTGTAAGATAGCAGTAATGGTTCCACACTATTTCCAGGAGCATCTTGTTAGAAAAGTAGATGTGGTGCACCCTCAGACTGGCAGTCACATCTGTCTTTGGCAGACTTTCATTTGAACTCAGAGCAGCAGACTGATGAAACACCCTGCAGTTGAAATTAGCCACTATTGTCTCTGCTGAATGATGCATTTAGTTGTAGATCGGATTGATTACTGGATGACATTTGCAATTATCTACAATATGGCTGCTTGTGCTCCTTGCTTGGCTTCATGACTCAATGTACACCTTGACTAAGACTGATTTTGATTAAACACACTTAAACTATAGCATTTAGTAAATTTGAGAAATGTGGGATTTCTTCAATGGCAAAATGCAAAACAGCATAATTGACTTTATTTAGAGGACCACTTACGCTTCTTATTAAAACGGTATAGTCTAAATATACTGGCAGGTGATTTAAAAAATGAGAATAAAAACAGGAGATACCCCTGGAAATGAAGAGGAATAGAATTATAGCACTCCCACTGGGCATTAAAGACGGCAGATTGCATTGTGCTAAATTGCCTGCAGTTTTTTCAATTCATTAAGCTTTGTGCAGGCAATTTAATCCCTTACTTTTCTGAATCTTCATGTCAATTAAGTCACAAGGAATATCCCTGATAGCAAATTGCAAAGGCGGCAAGGGTTTTGTTCTGAAAGTATGAGCCACATATTTACTGCACGGTCCAGAGTGAGTTATACCATAAATTATTTAAACATATGCAAAGCCTTCAGGACTGATAGAGCCATCTAACACAACTGCCTGTCAGCACCCAAGTCCACATGCAGTAGATGAAACATTTTTCTAGCATAAAATTGACAAAGAATTTGAAAACAAACCCATTAGTGTAGCAGAGAACTCTAGTCAATGCTAAGCTGCTGCATGTTACAGCTGGAAGCAGATTTCAAAGATATGCACTGATACATTCGGTAATCCACTAACAATAGTTTAATGGATGGGGTTTATTATACCTGCCTTATCTCCCTGACACAATTGGCAGCTTCAAGATATATATTCAGCTATACGTTCCATAGCTGTAGCTATATTAAATTATTTCCCTCTAAAAGACCTTAAAGACCTCTGTCAAGACCTTAAAATACTTAAAAATAAAGCATTGGAGCAGCAGTGTAAAACCTGGGCATCTAGTATATAAAGAAATGTTTTGCCAAGATATTTTCTGTGTTACAAAGAAGTTAGGAGCAAAAATACTGGAGAACTGATAGCAAAAGCATAAAGGTAAAAAAGCTTTCTGGTTTTGCTCTATTTCTTTATCCCTCTAAATGAAATATAAGAGATAAATACATGGCAAAGAAGTTATTTGGTCTGTCAATATGCAATTAAAGAGCTTTGCTTGTTGATTTTTTGCTGCATGTGTACGCCCACATAACCTGTGTTTACTCAATGCACACAATACACGTACATGTTCGGTTTATGTGCATTCAATTCTTGTATGTTGTTTCTTTTCCCATATATGCTGCACTGCTCTAATTATAAAACAGAAGTAAATACTGTGAGTCAATGTGCGCAAGCCTCATAAGAGTGCAGAACTGTGCCTAAAGCGTCAAACAATCTTTTTTTGTGTTCTATACAGAATTAAACACCAACCTCTGCTCTTGTGTGTAATTAAGCAATTTCAACAATTCCTTTTTTCTTTTTCTTTTTTGCCTCAACTAGCTCTGAATTCACAATGGAAAGAGAATCAAATCAAAGAGAGATAAATGGAAAACAACCACCAAGTGGGGAGCAAAGTATCCAAGGTGAATCGTTCTTCGCTCCCAGTGAAAGCAGGGATTCCGTTTCCAAGCAAACATTTGGATTTTGGAAAGCATGACAGATGAGTCAAGTGCCTGCTTGCTATGCTATCTTTCCCTCCATTAGGGATTGGCTGAATTGGTCTTGTACAGCAGCTCCTAATCAGTAAATAACACTTTGCTGCAGGAACTGCTAAGCACTTTGCACGCAGAAGCTACTTATTGAATGCCTTCCTTTCAAGCACCATCTACTCAAGATGTAACATGTGTTTAACTTCTCGTACACTACTCTCTACGCTTAGTGACATTGAAAGACGTGGTGGACGTGAAGAAGAGGTGGATAATTACTATCCTTTTACCATGTTCAATTAACTTTTCTTCTCTGCGTTAAATGATTACCCTTTCTAATTGCAGCTTTCAAGGCTCTTCTAATAGTTTAAACCACCTTTCAGTTTGGATACAGTGAAACTTTTAATATTCAAATCCAAAATCAATTAGGTGATTTAGGAAAAGTCTTTAAGAGCTAACCTTCTGCCTTGAAGACTTCAGCTACTGAGCAAGTTGTCTATTAGCATTTGGAAATTTCTATCAGCGACTTCCTTCGAAATGATAATTAAAATCATGAAAGTCAATACAAGGCTGAACAGAGAGAAGAATATTAGTGAAAATCGACAAGAATTGCAATACACTGGAAGTGATAACCAGCCATTCAAGTCTGGCTGGAGTGTTTTCATGGTCACTTGTTCTCCTTTATATCACATTACAAGCCTGCTGTATCAAGTAAGATTATGTTTCACCTAATTCCTGTTCATCAGTATGAAATTAACATTCTTGCCACAGAATAAATCTAAATGTCAAAATGTATCTCCTGTAGTCCTGTCACTGCTGGTCTTCACGTTAAGTACAAGAATCACCAGCAAACAGAAGTCGGGCATCTTCTAGAACAAAGCAATCCCCAGCAGCCATCACAGAAGCAACAGTGCCAAGAACTGAGGAAAAAAAATCAATCATTTTAATCACCTTTAGTTTCATCTTAATCAAGGAGTCAAGGACCATAGGCCTTTGGGTTACCTTTATTTCCCAGGCTGAACAATGAACAATTACATTTCACAAATGAAAATCTTGAAATGTTAACATCTTAAAAAAAAAAAGAAAAAAAAAGAACAATCTATTAAAGCATTGTAAATCATACAAATGAAACACGAAACTGCAGCTGAAAAGTTATTATATTTTGTACTCTGCCTTGGCTACAAGAGATTATCATCAAAATCAGGTCTCATGCCTCTGAGGATTTTGTGATAATGGACCTTGCTGATGGGTCTCAACAGCAAAAAAACCCAGCAAAGTAGAACACAGCCGTGTAAATCACATACCAGTTTGAAATGTTCTGGGTTCTGGCAGCCATGCTATCATACAGATCTTTAATAACACTTACAAACCTAATGTCTGAAAAGATTTGAAATGTACTTCGATTCTAGGGAACAATCAATGTTTGACATGAGTGTGTTTGATCTCATCACAAGGGGGGAATCATACATGCCAAACCAATCCCATGCATTACCAGAGCAGACTGTCCTGCATTTTTAGCCCCTTGGATTGATCGTGTATGATGCAGCTATTTCATTGTGGGTTGGAAGTGTATCTTATACATCAGTAGGTGTCCTCTCTGTGTTGGATTGCTTATACCCCCACACACTGATGTTCTGCTATAAACTGCACACTTGTTGAACTTGTTTGTTTTTTCAGAGATTTGAGATTTTTGTCCTTTCCTGTGCAGTATTTCAGTACGCTCATACATATGCAGAGCAGATAGCGCAAAGCTATAGGCACCAGTTCATTCTCAGAAATCTAAATGGGGGTCTAGTTATTGTGTTTTGAATCGCAACAATAAAAGGTATTTGTAAGACTTCGCAGTGAGTGAATGATGAATACATTACATTGGACATTCCTCTGGTCTGTAGCTTCACAAACTATATTTAGCATGTCCTTCCATGTAGATGAACTTTAACAGTAAACCAGAACTGGAACCCTTTAGTCTATACTGTCTTTAAATGAAGACGCTAAGATGCAGTTGGTTGGGTTTTATTACAGTAGGGTTAGATGTGAGTGGCTTGAGATAATATGATTTTGTTCTATACGACTGCCATAACAAGGACTAGCTATTTGAATGTAGTTAGATATAGCATTCAGACTCAACACATGAATATGTTTGTGAGTGCTCAATATCTTGTTCGTGGCTGGAAATCTAGATTTACTGTCAATTGACAGAACTGAGAATATATTCATTGAAAACCTGCATAACAGGTGTCTCCTTATTCAAAGAGCCTCTGGAACCTGCTCACATTGCATATATGGGGTTTGCTGTATTTAAAAGATATCTCCACCCTCCTTTTTTAAATTCTTTTGTATCGACACACCAGTGCAACATCAATGCAGCTTCATAATGTTGGAAGTCTGAACTCACACGTGGTAAAACACGCTGGAATCTGAACGAGAATAAGATAACATTTCTAAAGAGCTTAGTAGAGGTGACATGTCCCTTGGTGACCTGCTTTTTTTGTGGTTGCAAACCGCTCAACTGGATGCAGACTGGAAACAAACTTTTTATCACGCAGTGCTATAGCAATGCCTCTTCCTGCATATGTCTCAGAGGGAGGACAGTCAGACTTCTCTTAAATGGGAGAGTGGGTTTTTGAAGAACATCCAAAAAAAAAAAAAAAAAAAGGAAAAACTGCTTTTACATCTGCTTGCACACACAACCAGTTCCATTAGTCATGCACGCCTCGGAGAATGTTATTCAATTCAAAAGGAACAGAATTTTTTCTTTTTTGCAAGTGGTTACAAACTTTTCTCATGGTGGAGACCACCTTAGTGTTTAGGGACTAGTCCACTGACCACGACCTTCATGGGACTAGAAAATATATTCATAGTACTGTCCCAGTTTTGCACGCTTCTATCAACTACTGCAGTGACACAAGCTTTCAGACTGCTGTCTTACCGACATTTAAAAAAGTCTCACTGTTTTGTTGTTGGTGGGAGCCAAGAATTACCAATTCCAATTGGTTAATAGAAAATTCCTCTTACCATAATGATCCAATTTATAATGAATACATTTAAAAAGCACACATACTATTATTGTTGTATTATTGTTGTTTTTAACTACAAAACTTCAGAAATAATAAAATGAATCTAATCTACAAAAGGAACCATTTTGAACAGAATTTCTTCTACTGCAGATCAGCAATTGCTGGAACATTCAGTATAGAATCAGCAGATCTCTGGTGTAAAACAGACTGTAAGACAAAATTAAACTAATTCAAAAAGATCAATTTCCCCCAGGAAAGGGTGAAATAGCAAACCTGTCTCAACAGCAAATATGCTCTCACTGAGTTTTTTCGAAGTATTTAGTCAAGGAAAGGCACTAATGTTTTATAAAATGACTTCGGGTGCTTACAAACCCAGTTATTTTAAATATGAGCATCAAGATGGGATTTCCCCAAAGAGACCTAATTTGCCTGTAGCTAGAAGGCATTCGTGTCTTTGAAATGCCTGCAAGAAGATTATTAATAATACATAAAGGCATATGTGTGAATTGCTTAGCCTTTTTTTTTTTTTTGCTTTGTGGTTCAGTGCTGCAGAAGATGTTGTACATAGATTTTCTATAATGATAATAATTTAGCCTGAAGCACAATTGAACAGAACATCTGCTAGTGTATGGGGCATAACTAGCCTTGTTACTCTGTTTTGCATGACTGGTAGAAACAAAAGAACAGAACTTGCAGGTAGAGAGCAAATAAAGTAAGAGCTGATGTAATCATTTTCTTAAAAAAAAAAAAAAAAACTATGATACCGAATGTTACAAAATCTTCTCCTGATTGTTTTTAATGAGGATGGTCAAAGGAAGTTCTCCAGAACTGGAGGGAGAGATATTTTTAATTATGAGTGGTAAAGAAAGTAACACTTCACATCCCTAATTACTGTGTATTTACATAGCAGTTACTTAGTGCATACATGTGTACTCACACATAATTGCAATATGCATAGTTACAATGTACGTAACGTGTAAGTCTTTCGTCACTGTATATGGCAAGGTTAGGGTTAGGGTTATATCGTACAAAAAGATTTACACATTAAGTTTTCTGCCAATCTGTGAGACTGTGAGCGCTGAGAATCCCCTTCATTTGTGTAACTCAGAACAACTGTCCAAAGGGAGTTCATGACACTCTTAATAGTTTCAAGCTCTGTTTTTGGTTCAAAAGGAGGCAGACAAAATTTAGAAAGTTGATTCTTACCACAGTCATTAAATACTTTGGCTCCTGTCAAGGCTCAGTCTGTCTCGCAGGTTGGAGTACAGATCTAAATTGTGGATTCGGTAACACACATTGTGAGGTACGGAAACAACACCTGTCAGAATACAAGCAGAGTCTCACTTCAGCTAGGTCTTGGTAATTATTGAAGTCGTTCTGTCAAGGGTTTCTTAACAGCAAGACTGCTGCTGTCATTTACAGCCTGTCTTTCAACCTGCTGTTGACAGGTGTGTTCTCTTCACAGCATGTCTACACACTTTAATTAATAAACGACAATGGGAGTGTAAAGAGATAATCCCTTTTTTTGCCTTCCCTTACACTGCACGCCTCAGCCACATCAGAAAATATGAGATTCTGTGCTTTTATTTAATCTTGTGTATATTTTATTCTTAGTATTCTGACCAAGCAAGGTAGGAAGCTAGACGGTTTGGGTTCTAGTCACTTGGTTCTCTCCTGCCGCTCATCGCTCATCCCAGCTAGAAAACGAATGAAGGTTTTCTTTCAGCTAAAAGCAAAGCACAACAGTGGGGTGGAACAATTTCAGCGAAAGGAAGACAGACACATGTCTCTTCAAAGCTCAATATCCATTTCACTTTAGGTCTTGATAAATCTTGTAACCAGCAGGGGAAGTAGATTTTCTCCTGCAAATTAAATTCTTAAAAACCTTTTCTTATTCCTAGCGTCATAAGTATAAGAGTTTCTTTCAGCAATTAAAGTCCATTAACCCAGAGTATTATTTATTGATATAGTTTTCTTAGGATGGACCTCTTAATATTATCCTCAGCACACTCTAGTGCTATCAGACCAGCTTGGCAATTATATTATTAAAATGGATTACCTAATTGAAGTCTTAATTTTTTTTTTTGGTACTCTTGTGTCATACAGCTACATGAGTCAAAACTGAATTTCACATATTCTATTAAATCAAGCTGTAAGAGACACGTGGACTAGGGAGCTGGGAACACGGCTACAGTATGTTAATGTATGAAAAATACATAAAATCTACATAATGATTAGAACCCTGTGTCGGAATGTCTCCCTGGACAATTCTAAAGCTAAACCTCTACAGTATGTCACTGTTCTATTTGTGCACCCTCAGAAAGTGTATTCCCCAAGACTGCGGCAGGCCTGGATTCACTGGTCAAAGTAAGCAATAATGCATGGGAAACAGCAGGATTTCCGATTCTGTGTTAATTACTTCTCTAAGGAGGCTAAAATTAATTCAAACATGTTTACCCCAGAAAAAAACAAAGGGATCAAATTAGCTTAAGCATAACCTTGGGTTGCTACATAGTGGAAAAATCAATACATCGAAGTTAGAAAACAAAAATATACAGTTTCAGACGCATTTTAGATTGCTTGGTCGTTTTTAAAGGAATAACATATACAATCTGACGAAATGCAGACTAAAACAAAACCAGTTATCTTTATGTGTCTGCCCAGAATAAAAAATAAATATAAAAAAGTTTGAAGAGCATCTTCTTTGAAAAGTGCCACTAGAGTTAAACCTGCCAGGAGCAATCACATTGCTGGCTCTGCATGCTTCATTTAGGAGTTTCAGGCAATTTCATCCTCAAAAAATCGACTTCTTATACAGTATTAATACAAAAAAGGGAGGGGGGTGCTGACCAGCTTCACATACTAGCAGGGCTTGCACCCCCACTTATGCTTAACTGATGGCAAATATGCAATGACAACAATACCCCATGAGCCATGGGGAATACTGCCATGAAACATGCATGTGCACCACAGCAAATAAAACTGCAGGCATGAACTGCAATCTCGTGGTTACAAGCCAACATGCAAATCATGGAAATATGCTTTTGTAATTCTGGTGGACACCGTGTTATGACACAAGAAAACTTACAATCTTATACTATAACAACTACTTTTTCTTTTTTTTTTTCTTTTTTTTTTTAATAAACTTTCCATCATATTTCTCATACACCACATAATGATTGTGCTTGTCAGGAAAATCGCTGAGCTGTGCATTTAAATGCTGGAGAAATCTTTAGTCAGCTTTAGTTGTAGATCATTTCTCTGTAATTGCTATATTTAGGCTGTCAGATCATTTTTTTGTTTTTTTCAAGATGGAATATACAGTACTTTGTACACAGAAATGCAATTTACAACACACGAGAAAGAGACTGAAATGTGGCTCTATAACACTAATTTGTGGACAGAAAATGTGTCTTTGTCTTTAAATGTCTTTGCAACAGTCACTGTCTGTCAAAATTTCTGGCATTTAATTTAGTTTTTTTTTTTTTAAATCTATGATAAAAAGGTGTTGTACTCCATAGTATATATACAACCCCCACTGACGGCATCATATGGAGTTCGACCCTACTTTAACATGACATGACCTGGAATTCCTTTTATCAGCCTTCTCTCTTTTCATTCAAAATGCTCATGGACTAAATTGAGGTTTGTTTTGATCATAAACAATTATAGGTGGAATTCGTAACTTTTCTATTGACAATAAAGCTGTGCACAATAGCGTTATAGGACAGTGAGACAGCGAGTGCGCAAACAAACATCAGCTTTTGACTTTGATTGTCCCGATGTAACCTCACATAGAGACGTTCGGTGTCCTATAGCCAAATCATTTATTACAATATAGCACCTTGACACTCTTAGAGCAGAAGCCAGAATAAACGATGCAGCCTGTTAGAGGTGCTGGTGGCACGAGAGCCATTCATTGCCTCCTAGTTTTCCCTTGCCTGCAACACAGAGGAAGGTCTGCATTCTCAACTATTATCCTGAACATAAACTCACTGCTAAACACAAAAAATATATAACGACTTCATCTGTGACAGTACACGTGGTAATGTGTTATGCTAATACCTTGTTCCCAAAGTGGCTGCTGATTAGAAACAGGTGCAGAGGTGATGCAATGCAGGTCTTTATTTTGTACTCCTGGTTTGGCGACCAAATAATAAACTCCGGTTCTACACAGCAATGTGTAAAACCTGGAGTACAGTAAACACGGATTGCAGCCAAAAACAATAAACACATGTGATCCACTACCACAATACTTGTCCAGGTGCGTGCAATAGTGCTCGTGGTAGGTGATAACAATAACAGTTTATTTTCAGTGACCTGCAGTGCAGTGTTGATCTGATTTTTGTGCTGGCCCTTGGCGACAGCTCCGGATACGTGTTAGCAGTCTGGTGATCTACAAACACAGACAGTTACTAACAGACACCAACAAACAAACAAAACACTCACTAATATATTTTTACACAGCTTTCTCTGGGTCTCTCACTGTCCTTCCAGTCTCTATTACAAAACCCAAATGAAGGAAAAGATTTACGATTCTCCGTCCCATTTATGCTATCACGCATGACCCCTTGGCAAACGAGTGCAGCTGCCTCTACTGTCCGCAGCTGCTACGTCGTTTCCCTTCCAGGTCAATACATTCCTGCAATGGAGTCTCGCCTTCTTCCAGATTGACCGACTTCCCGGCCAGGGGAAAGAACTGTAAGGCCAGTCCGTCTAAAGACTTCCCTTTTCGCTACTTAGTGCCCTCATAGGACGGGAGGGAGATTTACAACAAAAGCTCATTGGATTTCCGTCACATACCATTATGGGCTTATTGTTGTTGAACTACATTAAAAAAACAAATTGTTCCCAATTAGAAGAGCGGAAGGCTAAAACTATTCAGGTTAATTCAGACATTCATGGCTTAAAAAAAAGAACAGAAAACCAACAGCCGTTTACGTGTTATGTATCTTACAAACAAATGTTTTCTAGTGACTGGTAAAGTCAAGGATAAGGGCAGACTGTTGGACTAATTAGCCTCCAGGAGAGGTTCTCTTATTTTCTTTAAGGACTGTTGGCCAGTTTCCTAACTAATGTTATAAACTTAGGCAGCTCCACACTAACAGGGCTGCTTGATATACAGTACACTGCGCTATTGCAGTCACGAAAAACATTCAATCATTAGTACATTGTGGAGCATATTTTCAAACCATTTACTTCAGTCTCTTTCATCTAGAAATGCAACATATTTTATGAATACACAACACAACCCTTAGGAATATAGTCACACTTTATTTTATGGGCTGTTTTTTTTAGTTTATTAACTGTTAACAAACACTGTTAATTTTTAGCTAAGGGTTAGGGTTAGGGTTACTTTTAGGGTTAGGATTAAGGGTAGGGTTACGGTTATGGTTAGGGTTCGGGTTAATAAAAAACAGATTTAATTTGCTAAACATTACTACAGTAACAATTTGAACCGATTTCAAGCATATAATCGACTGGGTAGTGATCATCCACAGGGCTCTGGTGTGATTGATCAACCATAGGGCTCTGGCGTTTGCAGTTTTAGCTGGCCTAGTATATATTATTAACTAACAGTTAACAGAAAATAAATAATGTACATTAACATGCTTATTAGCTGTTTCTTTAAAATAAAGTGTGACCAGAATATATCATTACTCCTAAAGCAACTGACTATAATGTCTTTCATGAGCAGTTGAAGGTCAGTGGCATTCCAAGGTTACTGCTTAGTACTGAATATTGAGTACCAGAGGCCTGTGCTGACCATAAAAATGTAGAGTACAGTACAGCACAGGCTTTTACACATCCTAAGCAGCTTTTACAGGAACTCTGAGGAAGCTTGACGTAAACCAGACAGAAAAAGCACAATCACACTGAACATGGCAGACACAGGTAATTTAAAAAGCATAAACACAGTCTACGATCAGCGACCTACAGCGAAGACAAAACACATGCCTACACTCATTCTGCAACTCGCTGTAATTCAATATAATGTAGAAATACACACAGGTTTCAATTTGATGTTCACATCTGACCTCCCAAGGGAGCTAGACTGAGATATCAGTGTGCATCTCTGGAATAGCGGGTACTAAAATACATAACATACACTGACTGGTGCACGTCTGTGTGACAGTTAAGAGTAATGTGGGGTAGCTTATTTTATTCCCTTTTTGCAGGAGTAGGGAGCAAGAGAATTGAATTGTCTTCACTGCTTGGTGTCTAAGGTCAGCTGTGATGAGAAACGTTTGTCTCAGCCCATTATGCACTGTTTAGGATCAATACGGATTCAGCCTAAGGTTGTCAAATTAGTGTTAATTCACACTGCAGTACAGTAACCAATCACTGCTCCAGAGGCTGACCTGAGACTTTGCATTTCTTTTTTTTTTTTGAAAGTCACAAAGGATTCAATAATGAGTGACTGAGGAGCACTTCAGTCTGGGCTTTTGTTTTGCACGGTAAAGGTCAGTTCACTAGAGCAATACAGTCCATGCAAATGTGCGTTACAACTTTTTCAGCCATTCTTTGGCCTTTGTCCTCGCCTTTCGAGGTACCCCTCCACTTAAATTAGCTTGCAGACAAGTGGAGAGGCTCACTGTAGGGAAGCCATGGGCAGGGGGGGCAGGGTAGTTGCCCTCCCCATTAGACAAAGCCAAAAAGCAGGTGGAGGCTGGGGAGGAGGAGGCAAACTCTGGTGCACAGCAGGAACGCAATGGATTGATGTAAGATAAATCCCTTCCTTGAACCATCCAATTAATCTTGGGCTCTTAAGGTTCTGTTTCAGGTGTCAAAGCTGTACATTTTTAATTAAATAGTTTTCCCCCTCGCTGTCTTTCTCTGATAAGGAAAGCCTCCTTGTATCAATAAACCATTGCTCGATTTCACAACCCATTGAATAATTCACTCTATTGTTTGAAGAATGAACTCCAGGACTCAGCTGATAGCAACTGGAATTAATGTGGAGACCATCTGGACAAAACAACACCGCAAGAAGCAAACACAGGGTATGAAATAAGCATGCACTACATGCATCAGTGCCAAGTCCTCATGGTCTCCAACATGCAGAATGGTAATACTGTACCATAACAAATATCCATGCAGAGATTCATAGAAACCAGACAAGTGTTTGCTGAGATATTTCCTTAGCAATAAATAAGCCAAGCAGGTGTCAGGACTGGAAAAGGTCATCTTGAGTTAATTTCATAGCATGGGGCATAATCTTCAAATGATAGAATGTCAGCTCTGAGTACAATGCTGTTCAGAGGTATAGGTAAAAGTCATTGCAAAATGAAGGCACTAGTGGAAACATTTGTCTTTTTGTGCCAGTTTATTATGAGTTGTATCTGTTTACCTTAGTGCTTAGTATAGACTGTTTTTTTACAAATGGTTGCCATTTGTGTCAAAATGCCATTTCATTGCACTTGAGTTCTAGCTGAACACAAACAGCACAGTCTCTAAACTACTGTATCATATCGATCCCAACCACAGTCCAAATATTACTGCATCCCACTCATACACCAACCAGTCTCACCAAGCTCATGTTAGGTGTACATTTTAAAAACTACAGTGACAGTGCCCTCTAGAGGAGAAAGAGAGATTTTTGTACACAGACTAAAAATGTATGCTATAACCTGCACTATATCTAGCAAGGAAACTTGGCAAACAGTCAATCACGAGGGAGAGGATGCTATGGTTGACATCTTGCATCTCAGAGTGCTGTCACAGAATAATTTGCATAGCAGATTGACAGGAAACACAGCTGACAAAAGGCCCTGAACACTATTCCTCAAGCTGTCAATTGCTTTCGTTAGTGTTTACTATGGTAATAAACACCCTCTGGCAGCTCATCATAGAGTCTGATTGCTCTGGCAGCGTGAAGGATCCTCTAAGGTGTTGAATGTGCCACACTAGTGTACCACAGGCCACTACGCAAAGGATAATACAACCTGTTTTGGTTGTATACCCAAGCAGAATATCAGATTTTCATGTGATCCACAAGACAAGACAGTTTCGTAGCAGTTTCTTGCTTGATTGGAGGTCGAAGAAAAGAGGCTGGACTGATGGCGAGGTCTATTTCATGCTAGATGGACTTGTGAACACACACACATGTTGGGTCTGTCTATCTGACGGACACTGTGCATATTCAAACAAGAAGGTGTGATATCAAATTGACCACCTTTGGGCATTGAGTGAATGGCTGGAATCTCCCTGGAGTTCTGTCCTTTTATAATCCCCCACGCTCTTTCACTGGCAGTGAACTGAGGAACTGAGTAAATGTGCAGCACACAACACAACAGCAGTGAAACATATGGCAGTTCCATTTTTTTTCCTGGCATTGAAAGTGGCTTTTGCTAGCAGATGTGATCTGTGCAAGCTGGTTTCTGCCAAGCCAACCTTAAAACTGTCAAGCAAGTGATAAAGTTGTAAACCAGTACAGCCCTCTACGCCTTCCTACTAATCTGTCCTCTGCTGCTTTAGCTTTGCAGGATGAAATTGATCCCCGGCTGAAAATGGGCCTATTCATATCCATACGTGTCACTGTCTTGCTGCATACCGGATGAAGCACCAGGCAGAATACAAGTGCATCAAAGATTTATGAAGGAAACAGAAACGTCTACTGCAGGATTAGGATGCTAACCTTCAGAACAGATTGTGTTTTAATGCGCTCACAGGGAATACGTATTATGTATAGAAGGAACAACCCAAAAATTCAAACAGGAAAGAAAGACCAAACATGCCATCTACTGGGTAGGAGGCATTTGAAGTGTTTTTCAGTTGATTGCAGTATTGTACCAGCAATTAATGAGAGTTACATTATTTTATACCATTAACCCTTTCATGCCTATGATTTATTTAAGATATTTAAATATGTTCAATTTTTGCGTGATGAGAGAAATTAAAGGGGAAATATGCCTCTGCATGGAGACACTGGGAGACCATCGATATACACTAAAAAACACAGCCGAAAATGTTCTATGGCACAGCAGATTTTGGAGTTTAGGGTGTCAGTATTATGATGCAACACTGTTCAAATACACTCCAATAAGTTAACTTGATCACATTCATATCTACCAACTGGAACTGATTTCATATAAAAACATATCAAACAAAACATCTTATAAAAGCTTATACAAAATAATAAAATGACTATACGTATGTGTGTGGCATTGACATAATAATGCATACAACAAAATGGTTGGGGAAAGTTTTAAGGCATGTTATTCCCATTATAGTTGTGACACTATTAGAGCAAAGGAATTTAACTGGGTAATTTTAGTTACTTCAGTATTTCATCTAAGTAGTAACCCAATTTTATGAAATTCAATCCTTAAATCTTTAATGAAGAATTTCCTGTTTGTCTTTGGCCCTCGTTGCTCTCTGCCAAGCGAGGACTGCAGCTCAATACTGTGAACCTTGACATGCATACAGAATATCTTCCTATTCGGAAAGTCACTCTTAGACGTCAGATTCCAGACATTAGGGAGGAGCGAGTAACACTCAGTTTAATGGTTATACTGTAAGACTCATGTCAGCATGTGTGTTTAATTTATTTAAAAACGTCTGTGAACACCAGTACAGAAATTCGTCATGCTGTAACTGCCATCTTTAGTAAGTGCCGCTGAAATGTGGTGCATTAGTGCTGTAGACTTAGACCACCCTGTACCATGAGATCACTCTCATGCAACAAACTAAGTGTGACTTATTGCATGCAACTGTAATGGTCTTCTTCTTGTTTGCCAGGTCCCCCTTGTAAATGAGGCCTCCTCTCAATGGGTAAACCTCCTGGTTACATAAACACATAAATAAATAAATAAATAAATACTGCATGCAACTTTAACCCACAAGTTATGAATATGCCAATAATATGACAAGTATGTGTTGCAAAAGAAATAATCAAGTGAGGGCTGTCTCTGCTTTACCAATACCCGGTGTTTCTCAATGCCCATGCGTGTTCAATACCCATTGTTGCTCACTGCCTGTTCAATACCCGGTGTTTCTCAATGCCCATGCGTGTTCAATACCCATTGTTGCTCACTGCCTGTTCAATACCCGGTGTTTCTCAATGCCCATGCGTGTTCAATACCCATTGTTGCTCACTGCCTGTTCAATACCCGGTGTTTCTCAATGCCCATGCGTGTTCAATACCCATTGTTGCTCACTGCCTGTTCAATACCCGGTGTTTCTCAATGCCCATGCGTGTTCAATACCCATTGTTGCTCACTGCCTGTTCAATACCCGGTGTTTCTCAATGCCCATGCGTGTTCAATACCCATTGTTGCTCACTGCCTGTTCAATACCCGGTGTTTCTCAATGCCCATGCGTGTTCAATACCCATTGTTGCTCACTGCCTGTTCAATACCCGGTGTTGCTCAATGCCCGATGCGTGTTCAGTACCTGGTGTTGCTCAATACCTGATGTTGCTCAATGTAGTTGCCTAGCACCATTCAATTCAAAGCAATGGTTTCCACCTCTGAATCAGTACCTGCGTTCTGCCCAGCAAGAGAATTGACATTGCACTGTGAGCTAGTCAAGGTTTTTTTAAATTCCCACATGCCGGTAGAGAAGGGTGCACTCGGCCTTAAGACAGCAGGAATGATGACGTGAAAAACTGTTTCTGTTACACATTCAATCATAAAAACAACCGATGATACTGCCATACATTCATAGCAAATGAATAATAATAAAAAAGATAGAACAAAATAGAGACATATGCACGATGCAACACACGTAGTTCTTACAGAAGTAAAAAATTCCCAGAACGGGCCCTGCTGTTGCCGCATGCAGTAATAATTATGGCCAACAGATGGCGCGCTGTTCTTACATTTGTTAGCTATTCAGAATGGGGAACTTTGCAAGCAGTATCTTGCAACGATAGTAAATTAATCATATTTAAGGTACCACTGAACTTGTGAGACAGATTGCTCATTAAAATCCTTAGGAGACAATGATCTATTCAGGCATATCAGGATATTTAGTAAAGGGTATGAGTGTAAAAAAAATGGACAATGCAATTCCCATCCCTAGTCTTGCTGTAAATCATTAGTTTTTGACATAATTTGTGCAGGTACTGTATATATTTCACACGCAAGGTCTGATATAGTGTAAACTGATAAAGTGTACCACATTTTGATTGGCTCCCCTTTAAGTGGGCTAATCTGATCTGGCATTGCAAAAATAAATGGTATTTATGTATTTATTTATATAAAGATATTTATTGTGGACTAATGCATTGAGATGCAAGCACCTCACAGGACATCCTTTAGTGAAAAACTCTCACTTAAACTGAGTCAATTAACATGATCTTTGAAGTGTGTGTAACTTTACCACCAGAAGAGGGCGCAAGTAGCTCAAAATGATTTCTACTCAATAGTTTACAAACATCATAATGCTTGATGTGACCATATAAAGGACAAAACATGAACTAAAGCAATGATCTTATTGATATGTTGCGGTACACACGTTCGCATGCAATTTAACTTTAAAGGATTATTATATGAATCCTGTGTTGCATGCACTTATAAAGTACAGTATCAACCTACTGGTATCTTGCGAGAAGCCGGTCCTTACATAGACAAACAATGCCTTATTCTGTGGTGGTGGTGGAGGTGGCCCATCTTTCTTAATATCTGAACTGATGTAGACAGTTTAGAGCTCTAGTAACAGACTATTTGCACAACGCCCAGATTATGAAATCTGAAAGCTATGAAGACACATAAGAACATAAGAACATAAGAAAGTTTACAAACGAGAGGAGGCCATTCGGCCCATCTTGCTCGTTTGGTTGTTAGTAGCTTATTGATCCCAGAATCTCATCAAGCAGCTTCTTGAAGGATCCCAGGGTGTCAGCTTCAACAACATTACTGGGGAGTTGATTCCAAACCCTCACGATTCTCTGTGTAAAAAAGTGCCTCCTATTTTCTGTTCTGAATGCCCCTTTGTCTAATCTCCATTTGTGACCCCTGGTCCTTGTTTCTTTTTTCAGGTCGAAAAAGTCCCTTGGGTCGACACTGTCAATACCTTTTAGAATTTTGAATGCTTGAATTAGGTCGCCGCATAGTCTTCTTTGTTCAAGACTGAACAGATTCAATTCTTTTAGCCTGTCTGCATATGACATGCCTTTTAAGCCCGGAATAATTCTGGTCGCTCTTCTTTGCACTCTTTCTAGAGCAGCAATATCTTTTTTATAGCGAGGTGACCAGAACTGAACACAATATTCAAGATGAGGTCTTACTAGTGCATTGTACAGTTTTAATATTACTTCCCTTGATTTAAATTCAACACTTTTCACAATGTATCCGAGCATCTTGTTAGCCTTTTTTATAGCTTCCCCACATTGTCTAGATGAAGACATTTCTGAGTCAACAAAAACTCCTAGGTCTTTTTCATAGATTCCTTCTCCAATTTCAGTACCTCCCATATGATAGTTATACAAATGTACATTTTTATTTCCTGCGTGCAGTACCTTACACTTTTCTCTATTAAATGTCATTTGCCATGTGTCTGCCCAGTTCTGAATCTTGTCTAGATCATTTTGAATGACCTTTGCTGCTGCAACAATGTTTGCCACTCCTATTTTTGTGTCGTCTGCAAACATGAAAGAGTCTACATTTTGCAGCATACACAACATCTAAATTATAGCATACTGGGGTTTATTTTTTGAGGGAACAGAAAAAACATAAATGTTTATTAATGTGCAAGACAAAAAGACAAATGGAAAAGTGTGTACCATTATACTGCATGCAGAACACATACTGGGGTTTATATTTTGAAGGAAAGGAAGGGGAGCTTTTTGGGAATAAATGGGGAAAAAGCCATGAAATATCCATTAAAGAAAATGCCAGCTTCATTACAATGACATGACATTTAGGCCTTTTATTTTCATTTACTGTTGAAACGTTTCCATTTGTAAAAGAAACCCAACACTGGGTGTAGATGAAAATGGGCTGGATCCAGAAAAGATTTGCTCAGTGTTTCAATTTGTGGATTATTGTAGCTTCTGCTGTAATTGAGTAAGGGAAGGGTGAAATTGTAGTTTGAAACCAAGACGATAGACCTATTATGGGAAAACTTTTGCAGTGGTTTATAAAGTACTGATACCCTTCTCAATAATATGTATCAGTATTTCTAAACCCAACGAAAGTTTTCCCATAATAAGTCTATACAAAAGTTATAAATTTTGTTAATTTTGAGAGCACCCAGCATCTTCAAAGTTACAGACTCTACATGGACTTAAGAGAATGCTGGAAAACTTGATATCACAACACTGCTGGGTTATCCACAGCTCTCCTGCGATCCTTTGTAATTGTATATTCTGCCGTGAGCTTTTTACAAACAGAAAACAATAGGTTACTAGTGTTAACAAAGGCATTTTAAATGCGCTGCTTTTTTCTCTCCATAGAGATCTGGCTGCTTACCAATCCTTCTTGATGAGGTGTTTACATATTAAAGCAACAAGTCTTTTACTTATTAAAGAGGGAAGCATA
Source organism: Polyodon spathula (assembly GCF_017654505.1). Classification (NCBI taxonomy): domain Eukaryota; kingdom Metazoa; phylum Chordata; class Actinopteri; order Acipenseriformes; family Polyodontidae; genus Polyodon; species Polyodon spathula. Next base: position 3,630,799 of record NC_054545.1, read on the forward strand.
ACTGAAGGTTTAACCTTACTCAGTGGACTGTTCTTCCATATCACTCTTATCGATTAGATTTAGTTTTTAACACATTAAGCGTCATTGCTCTATTGAGTTTTATTTAGTCCTTGGGACACCATAAACCTCTAGGTGACAACAGACACTCTGCATAAATCACTCTCCTGTACAGTAAACTCAGTACAAAGCACACTGCTTTCTGTCTTTGGCTAATCATCAGGGTTTTTTTTATTTACCCCTGCAATGCTGAATTATCTTTGCAACTGGCAGCGGCTCAAAACTTCAACATTTTCATGCCATTGAGCAATGAACACCTTTCGTAAGGGACCTCTTTGGGAGGAAAGTCCGTCCGTCCCCCCACTATGGCTGTAAAGTGGGGTAGGGGGGGGTATATCTAAAGCCCCCCCCCCCCCAACCGCACAAACAGTCCTTATTTAGTGCCTCACCGGTGTGTACTGTACTCAGATTAGAGAGGCACTGTGCTCTGCATTGATTAGTTACAAATAACACTGGTCATGTTGCTGAGCTCAGATAACATAGAAAGAGTGAAGGCTGATAGGTAGCCACAGCAACGCAAAGAAAGTCCTTTAACTTCGTAGTATCAGTCGCAGACAGGAAGGCAAAACTGTCTCATTTTGGAGCCCCATGCTACTACAGTTGCTTATATTAAGCTATATATAAGACAAAAAGGTTTTTCAATTACACAGTACTTTAAAACATGTGTAGTAGCTTTAATGTTTGCAAACCACAGTTGACATAATGAGAGGATTAAGGGGATATATCACTTACACGAATAATGTTTCCTTCAGTTGGATTTGTTTGGGTGGCATAAATATTCCGAGATTGTTGATGTTGTTCACAGCTTGTTGTGGAATGATAGCCTCCCTCATTGATCAAGGTGAGGATAGTGAAATACCATGACATGCTCTGCCTAGCCTTCAGGTTATGCTAACATAAGACAGTTGCACAACTCCGGGAGATAATAGCACCTTACATATTTGAGTAGTAATAATGATGATTGTCACTCATTATACTGCAAATACACAATGCATCGTTCTCATACAGTACCTGCACAAGCAATAAAACTAGAGCCCACTGCTCCTGATTTTACATGTGATCTAACGTAGTTATGATCTAAAGACTGATCCCCCCCCCCCCCCCCCCCCCCCCCACCCCCCCACCCCCCCCACACCCCAAGGCATTTCGTTTCAGCTAGGCGGGTCCGTGTTTGGTCCGTATTGCTAGACTCATGCTACTTGCATGCAACAAAACTGTGTTGTTCATCCAGGAACGTTTGTTATCATTGACTTCTTTCATAAGCCTCCCTCTTTATTCAGCTCTAATTTACTGTAGTGGCCCTTGCTTGAGAATTGCACAGTATGTTGAAGGTTTTGCATGAGATGAATATAATGCAGTCCAATACTCTTATACATAAAGAATGACCTGAAGGTTGCAGCTTAATAAGATTTTTTTAACTTAATTTCAAGAAAGAGGCAATGCAAATCCAAGCCTTCGTGCTGAGTTCCCATTTCAGAACCTTGGAAACATGTATTCTATGGGTATTGCATGAGAACGCACTATCCCTTCCCTGCCACCCACACATAACCAGGTGGGGGTGTAAAGGCAATTCTTCCCTACAATGGCTGACATAACATTCTTAAGAAAATAATAATGCTTCGTGGTACAGTACATGTCCCAATCAGCAATATTCCAGTTTCTCAGCAGACAAGTCTAGAACAGAAGAACAATATCTTCAGAAACCTTTTAAAAGCAACAGGAAATTATTATTCATAGGAAAAGTGTTTAGCGCTGCGGTAACTTGTTTTGATTGTTTATATAAAATACGGACACTTCCTTTACATTGTGTTTAGAATGCTTACGGATTTTGGACTTTATTTGACTTCATTTTTTTAATGCTCCACTCTTGTCTTATTTGTTACTGTAAATATTTAGCTATTGCAAAGTTCATAGCTCATCCTAAATCATACATCAGGAGGAGTCCCAGAAAACGCTACAGGGCCAATCATTCACTTTTACTTTCCTTACTTTCAGAAAATTACAGAACTACAAGGCTCCATTTCTCTTAAGTGGGTGTTTTCAGTATGCATTCCTGGACTTACAGCTGCCAGTGTTCCTCAGGAAACTTGGATAGGTTATTCACTACAGAATAATTCAGACCACTTAATTCACAGTGCATCAGGAATGTGAGATTCTTGTTAGAACATGCATCTATTAAAACAGCTCTCTCTATTAAAAGTTGTTATTTTCCACTTGGATCTTAAAGATCAGAATATGTTTTCTATTGCAAAATGAAGTCCAGGATACCAAATTCAGCTATGTTACTGACTATATATTTTTTTTAAAAAATGCATTTATGTAAAACAAGCTAACTTTTTATTAGCATTATGTTTTTTTCCTAGGTTATAAAATTCCCACACATTTTCTACCAGCTATTAAACAGTCAAAATAATCATTATCAGTTCTGATTTTCAAAGGAGTATCACAAATGATAATAGAGGACATTGATGTCGTCCATTAGCAAGATTATTACAAAAGCAGCTTGGAGTTTCAAGTGGCTATAGGTTCTGGATCCTCTTGCTTTTTTAAAATTATTATTCTCCTATAATGGACTCCTAGTCATTTATTATGCTATACAATGAACAGCTGGACCTGTATACATGGCAATTCTTCACATTTCTAAATGTTAGCTGTATAATTAAATCCTCCCATGAAAAAAAGGGTAATTCAACATATTATGCAGTTTAATGTCAACCAGCATTTCCTGATACCAGAAGTTTCTTCTCAAGAAATGTCATGCTTGCAGCCAGGGAAAAAAAAAAAAAAAGGTTTTATGTACCAATTGATTCTAAGTGCATTGTCCCCTGAAAACCACAGAAAATGCTCTTGACATATTTTTGAATGGAGAAATTCCAATATTTTTTTAACTAACTGTATTTTGGGATGCATTTTATTGAATTTCCAAGAATAGTCCACAGTCTCTCACGTTGCTTATATACTTACGTGACATCACCAGCTCTCACATCAATGTCTTCTACTGCTTATTATCATAACATCATATGGGATATATTTTCCAAGGGATTTATTTATTTATTTATTTTAATTATAGAAATTTTACGCTCTATGGCGTTTAACTGTGCTCTGTAAACACAGCATGAAAGTGCATGTTGACCTGCAGAAAAAATGTTGTAACCTGCCAGGCTCACTCCTCCCCTCTCCTGGAAGTCTCCCTCAATGCTGTCTCCAGGGACAATACACTCAAAAGAAGACACTATAAGTTAACAAGTGGTGTCATTTTACACATCCTCACAGAATGAGTCTAACTAGCAGGCCTTCATTGTATAAATGTAGCTAAATTAGGTGAATGATCATTTTAATGAAATCTTTAAAATAAGTGTGTGGTAAAAGCGTAGTTAGGTGTAATAAAGCATAGTGAACGCATGGTAAAGCTCAGGCAATTACACGCACCGTGGTGTACTTGGGTAGCCACACGTTTATTTTGAATTCATAAACAGACACTTGATTTTCCGTATACCCCATACTACATAGTACATCATGGGTTTATGGGTTTTTTTGTAGCAACTGCACTTTTTGAGTGCATTCCCAATACTGTACATTCCTCTTAGTGACCATTTTATGTTCTTCTTATGAGGTGATCTATGCTACAAACACAGATTGTTACATCATGGAATTCTTGATTTTGCATCATCAGAAATAATGCAGTAATAAGGCCTCCTATTGGAGATTGTTGGTATATTTAATAATTCTAGAGTGAAATGGATAAATCGCCCCCTTATTTTCAATTTCAGTGAAGCCTTTGTCGCTGAGGTACTTTAGAGGTGTTTGATAAATACTGAAACATGCCATGCCTCTGTGGGGTAAGACTGACGAAACTACTCTTGAGCAGAGCCACGTTCAAACACTCCAGGGTACCTCCAAGATATCTGGTGTTTTATACCACACATGTTCACTGATAACCTGTTAACTGAAAACTGGTTCCAATAAGAGGTGATCAGTTCCCCTTACTAAAATCATATTGGCAACCCCACAGGAAAAGCTGCATCCATAATATATTTTTTTCTAATATGACTATAAAAAGAAACCAGCTTAGTTTTGCTGCCTAATCAAAAGCCCTCTCAGTGTGTGATGGTGTCCAAATTTGACCAGATGATCCTATGTGAATTCCCTAATTCAGTCTTTTAATTGGAGAGGTGTACTTCGGAGATCTGCTTTGGTCTGGAGAACACACTGTTGTTAGACCCCTGGCTGTGTGACTCATCTCCTGGCCAAGGGAAGCATCTGTTAACACCACGGTAGCGTTTGAATGCTAAAGATAATATTGCTTTGCTTTCTGTTGATTCTTCGGACAAACATTAAGTTGAAAAAAACAACAGAAAGAGGCCACACATTCAATATGTGTTTATGAGTAAGCTGCTCTTGATATGCAAACAGAAATACAATGAACGTTATATCAAAAGAGCAAACAAAGCTGTGGAGCTTAAATGAACCGAGATCACATGAAATATCATTAATGTTTTACCTGAAGGAATGCAAGGCAAGCACGGACAAGACAACAATTTTATACTATTTGGTGGGAACAATGATTTCTAATTAAAACATGTTCAAGAGAAAAAAAAGTTAAATTGTAATAACAGTGCTGTTCAAGCTGGTACACATAAACGTTTTATTAAGCTATCCGTTTTTACAAAATTCTTCTAAAAACCTTCGAAACCTTCTTCATCCTTTTATCACTGGGTCTAAAAACATTTTAAAGCATCTTTAAAAAAAAAAAAAACTCTATCATACAAAAAAAAATCTTCCTACTTGTCTAGTACCATCTGTTTAAGTAAATAAAAATCTGTTCTGTCCAAGGAACTGCCTTCTAAATTTATCATTCATCAAACCTAATGCTCATGACATGCAAGATCTGAGACCACCAATGTACTGTGTCACCCAACATTTTCTTTTTAAAAATGAAGAAAAAAGTAAAAGCTGCTTATTCGGCAAGACTGAAATCCTTAATTAAATGCTCTATAGCAACCACGTCATTTTTTCCCCCCACGGGTGTATTGGCCTCCCTAGTAACACCACTAATGTCAATAGAAAATGCAGTGGAATGAGGCTCATCGAGGAGCAGGACTATTATATTTGGGATGGTAGAATTTTATAATATATCAGTGGAGATCTGTGTCAACTGTAAATAATGAACACTGCTGATTATGAAGCTTTTGTGGTATAGTAATTTTGAATTGTCTTAAAAACCACCAATGTTATATGTAATTTGGAAGGTAAAGCAGGTTCTATCAGAAGAATCGATAATAATAATAATTTGTCAGCTAGAAATGTGAAGTTTGATTTAGATAAAGTGACAACTTTTGTTAAGCATAATGTAAACAGCTGTAAATATTTCGAGGAGGAAGGGATTATTGTAATTCAATACAATGGCCTCATTCTTCGTCCATGCAGAATAGGATCGTTTCTCAGGTTAGTCATGCCGGAAAATTGAAAAAGCGTGGCTCCCAATGGAGCGGAGAACAACGCCCACATTACCCAGAGGAATTGTCCTGGTTTTAAACAGAAATTGTGTTAGGATATTTTATTAGTTGAAAAATGCTAACAATATAATTTTACTTTTATGAACTGTAAAATACTTATTTACAGCATTGTCATGTTTTTACCATGTCTACACTATTCATTTACTATACTGCAGTTTGTGATATGTGTTACCATGCCTTCACTAAGCTACATCACACTGTCCGAGGCTTTTACTATGTGAACTTTTAAGGGTCTTTGTACCTCCCAAAGTTTTCAGAGTTTTTGTTTGAATGTGCTGTATGTCATATAAAATACTGTGGTGGTTGACCTGGGGAATATTTCTCCTCTTCTTTGGGGTTTCTCACGAGATGCATTTTATGCTTACAACTCGGACCTGAGCCGGCTCAGGATTGATCCGATTAAAAGATTCTAATCATCTGAGCCACTTGTTTACACTTGAGCACAGACTTGAATTGGGTTGGCCCCATGTGCATAAGCATTAACGAAGGACAGTGCAGAATGGGATTTGTGACTAGAACCCTGATATACCTGTAATGTCCAATCAGATGCATCTAAGCTGTCACTCAAAAGCACCGCTGCTGTTTGGTTGCACAAAACAAGCTACTTACAAGTGAACAGGTTCTTTATTTGTCATTCATTAAAAATACAGTTGAACAGGCAAGGTAACTGTATCTGGGGAAAGGTATCCACTTGGTTTATTCGATCTGCATTGAAGTGCATGCACTATTCATGGCGTGTTAACAGACATGCTTTTATTCTTAATTGAAATCCATCCTGGTTTGAAGCGTAAAGCCCATCCTTCACATAGGTACTGTAGGCAAAGTTTTCTATATCCCAATATACAAAGCTGCATGAACATATTTAATACTGCATTAACATTTTGATAGGTTTGCTTTAAAAGAAAAGTATTACAATGCAAAAGGTAATCATTTACAAGTTATTAAAAGTAATGTTATACTTTCAAAGCAATAATGCAATAAAGATTACGAAGAGAACTATTGTTAGCTTTTAAGTACAGACTGATGGCTCAGGGAGTGACTGAATGAAAAGCTAATAGTCTAAAGCAAACCCACGCTTACACACATTGTAGGCTGCCTTGCTGTATGCTACACATCCATTTATACATATATCTAGAGACATAAATATCCAATTTAGTATTTACAGCAATGTTGATTTTGACCCATTGAGACACTATGAGTAGTTTAGCACGTATAATTCATTTAATAAAAAAAAGAAACTTCAGGTTGGTTCTTCTTGATTGTTGTTAGCAACGCCCTGCCTGTGGATGAGTGCGAAGCAGAGGTACACATTCGTTCTCACAGCCAGTGATTGCGTATAATCACACTGCCACTTGTTTTCCCAGCAGCAGTGAATTGCTGGTGTTAGCGATGGAAGGAAAATAAGCCTACAATGAATGCCACCGCTCAATTATCCCAGTCAGCTTCTTCATAAAATGAGACTATTTTATCAGGTGCACTGACAGGTGGCTAGAGGTGCGTGTTGTATCATATTCATAAGTTACCAATACTAATACTTTACAAGCACAGGCACCAATTATAAATACAGTTCATACTCACTTGCACTGTAGGATAGACACATATCTATAGAGCACAAACCACTCCCACACGCCAGCAGACCCAACAAAAAAAATTAAATTGAAATTAAACATAAATAAATTACTAAGCAACAGAGAAGACGTCATCTATAATAAATTCCAAGACCTGTATCGATGGATCCTGGAGGTTAGTCACAGGACATAAATCCTATTGGGTATCTGTGTAGGATGTGCTGGACATAAGGCTAACCAGATGACCCACACCATCGCATACAGCTCTGAGGATCATAGTCAAACCGTCATCATGCTATACATGATCTGTGAATGCAGTATGTTCAGCAATGAGCCGGACACCTTTTTTTTATTTCTTTAATTTAGTCGTCGGCAATAGTTTGTACCCCACTTTTCCCCCCAGTATGGAATGCCCAATTATTATTTTTATCTAGGTTTACTGCTGCACTTTACTTTAATTAGTAAACTTTACGTTTACTAATAGTTTCCAGGTGGTGGAGCGCTACTGCAGGTACCACAGAAGGCCTGTGTGCATGTGATTGACAGGGAGCCCAGGCATGCAGCAGTTGTCCTCAAGACAAAAGGTCTTACCTCATACGCCCTACCCTATACGGAGCCCCACCCAATACTGCAAGCATGCTGCTGGTGGTCTTCACATCATTCTTTAAAGTTTGAAATGCCTTAATTTATGACCCCAAGAACCTTCCCCCCGTCACTTGTCTTTGTCGCAAACACAAATTTAAAGCAAGCAAACAAAACAGTATCAAAGGCTTGTTTGTTGATACGTGGTTATAATAAAATGGACAGTTTATATAAGGTGCTATATCAGGGTGCAGTTCGCAAAATAAAACAAGCTTTGTGTCTCTGTGAAGAAAGCTGCACACTATTGTACAAATACTGTGCATATTTCCATATTCTAATTACAAAGCTTCTGTATAAGCAGGAGTCTACAATTGGCTGGCTTGCAGGAAATAAAGATGCATATTTTAGAGGAAATCGTAAGAGTTTGTCCTATAATAACCTGCAGGATGAGAATAAGGGCACCACCTAAAGCAATGATCTTCACACCTGTGCAGTGCTGCTGGGGCAGACCTCCTTCAATACTGATAGCTATGTAATGAAGTTCATTATCTGTCTTCATAATTGTATTAGCAAAACAACAAATCCAACAAAAGATGAACGATCACCTAGATGCTATTACCGGTACTTTGACATATTTATCCATCATCTTTTGTAACCCTAGGAGTTTTTGCCTCCCTGACCCGAGGGCAGTAGCTTGATGGGTGGTGTGCTTACTTTAGACTAGGGGTGTGCCGAGGCTTGTATTTTCAGAGTAATTGTCTTTAAGAACTTGAAGTTCTTAGGTATTAAATTGAATAAAGCGTGTTAATTACTCAACACAAAACAACGCGGACCATCGGTTTCCCTTGTTTACACAATTACTGAGTATCACTTAAAAACAATCTGAACAGCAAACTAACTAAAACTTAGCTTTCTTTTATCCTTTTGATATGAAATACATTTTCTTTCACTTGCCTTAATTTCCTTAGGTGTGAGTTTTCTGTGCAGTGAGCTGTGGGATTATAGGCCAGGGCAAGGTCTTATCTCTGATTAAACTCTGAAATACATATCCCAGCTTCCAGTAAAGTTGATGATTTGTGATGAATATGCTTGATTTGCATATTTTCATTGTCGGTTTATGGCCTCAGTATGATTGGTACTCAATTATAAGCCGAATAATCAATAGACATATTTGTATACTATTAAGGTGTAATCTTTTCATTTTTTTAATTTTTATTTAATATGTCCAATTATATTTTTTCACCGATTTTCTTCCAGTTTGGATTGCCCAATCACCTCACCGCAGCAATTCCCCACATGGGTCAGGAGACTTGAAGGTTCAGTGGGCGTCCTCCGATCCCACGACCAAGCCAGCTTCCTTTTTCACTCAGGAACTAGAGAGCGGACGTCAGCGAGCCTGGCGCCTGGCCAGCAGGGTTCGCTGTAGAGCGATGAGGAGAAACAGTCCCTGCTGGTTTTACCTCCCTAACCTACAGGAGCACCAGAGCCTACGACGCTCCCTTCGGAGTCCCCAGCAAAGGCCAACCTACTTCGCAAAGCAAACCTGCGCTGTATGACTTGCCCTGCACACCATGCGGCTGCGCTTCTACCAGGTGAGCCACTCAGAGACCCTATCTTTTCCGTTTTGTTGAGTTGAAATTAAATACTATGTATAAACTGTCAGTGACATATAAAAAAAAAACAGTCAGGTTTGGACAGAAGCAGATAATGGCACCATCTACAAGTTAAACTAACAAGATTTAGGTTTCAGTAGAGATCAGCTTCATGCAACTCTATCGAAGCAGGGCTGCAATCTTGGTTGACTGCAGCATGCGCCTGCAGCCCCTTAGCAACAGATAATAGTGGGTGTCCACTCAGGTTACACAATTTGACAGCACTGCAGAGAGCAGACCCATTCGTGAACGTGCAACGCTGCTTTCACATACAGTGCTTCCCATTCGATTGAAACCCGAAACTTTAATCAGAGTCCTCCTTTTTTCCTCTTCGTGGCTATGTCGGAGCACGAAAGCTAGAGAATGACCTTGTCATGACAACAAGGCTAAAGGGGTATGAGAACAATAATAGCCTTGCCTAAAAATAAAAGAGCTAAATAACAGCGGAGGCTTCTATTACAAAGGCCTGCAGTGGGCAGGAGAGCCGGTGCTTTGAAAACTATTCACAAGACAAAGTTCTCTGGAGATCAGATATCCTTTATCTAGAGTGTACCTGAAGAAAAAAGAAAAAGATGCCAGGGGCTCGTTTGAAGAGACAGTTAGTAGCCATTCTTGTACTGGATTGTCATTGAGGATATACATGCTGCGTCACAGACTAATCCCAGGAGAACCGTCTGTTTAATTCATCATATTGACGCAACTCTGTTTCATATTACTTCCATTAGCTTCATTAAAGACAGAGGAGCTACAGAATCCTGGGTATTTAAACCTGGACGCCTGTTCTTTTTTATGTGAAATTAAGACAGGGAAATTACACCCCATGGCAATTTTGAATTAACATCAGTGTTTTTTTGTGTTTTGTTTTATTTGGCCCCCTTATCATTTAGAAATGTTATTTGTAATAACAATAAACCATTCATTGATAAATAGCCAAAGGGTGGAGAGTATCATTAGTTGACTTGATATTACAGGATGTGTTTAAATCCTGTTCATGAAAGTACATTAGCACTCTGCATTGCAGAGATAATTGCTGGCAGGTTTAATGCCAGTTACAGGAGATCATAAACATTCATACAGTACAGAGATGGGAAACACCCTTATTTATAGATTACAATTATCCAAGGAAGGTCTTTGAAACATTCTCTTCAGAATCTTTTATTTATTTTTATTGTACAAAAATATTTTCAGATCGGTACACCCACCCCCATCAAGTTTGACTTGTCTTCTTGACTGTCAAAAATACAAGAATGATATGCTCTAGAATGATATGCAGCCCCCAACATCAGACACACATGGGGTAATAACTCAAAAACAGATTGCTGTGTGAAGTGTCTACTTGAAAGTGTCTCAATGGGTCACAATCAACAGGGGGCTTTAAATAGTGTTAATCCACAATCCTCCAGGAAACTCCAATCACATGGCTGACACATCGTAGCACCCCTGCTACAAACTAATATCAAATGAGTTTTTTTATCTAAAGATTAAATGAAGAAATGTTCCATAAACTTCCTATTTCTGAGTGCTGATTGGGGTCTGTGAAACCAACCACAAAACATCTTAGAACATCTCATTCTCCTTTAATCCCTAATCTTATAAAATGCAGGCTCCAGCCACATTCCCACTCAAATCATATAATAAATAATAATAATAAATTATTCTCAAATAATAAATAATAATGTCGGATGTTTTTCAACCACCCACACAGAAGCATCAATAATAACAATAATAACAATGATAACACAAATGAAAACAACATTAATACACAAATGGTACTTTTATTATGATCAGACAGGGCAGCGAATGTCCAGAGTGCACTGAAACATGTCCTGATTGACCCTGTTCTCTGCTGCAGATCATGGTTTCTAAAGATGCAAGAGCACAAAATAACTTTTGCCATCATTCCAGATTGGTGCCTTCTCGTTTTATCCCATATACAAACTTCTTTGTATCTGTAGATCGTCAGTCAAATACGGTCTAATTTGCAGTGATAGACACATTTTTCTATTAGTCACGGCTGATATCAGAAAGTGCAGTAAAAAGCTATCCCAAGGGCATCTGCTTGGGTGCTGGATTAGCACTTCATTGATACCTAGGGCTAAATTACAAACAGTAATCCGGTACTTAGTCTACGAGACAGAAGGAATGCTGCCTGTGTCTGATAAATATCAACGAATAACAAGTTGTAACTTGTGACTTGAATAAAGGAAGAGGCTGAAAGAGAAAGCATGGTGAACATGTGGGGAACCTGATGAAGGTGAAATGAGTGTTTTTTATGGTTTTGTGGCAGAGCAAAAGCTCTGCCTGTAAATATTGTGGTGTTTTGCTTGTGTTTTGGTGGTGGTTGGCAGGGATGGGATTAATTTCGGTCCCTGCCAAAAATATGTGAGAAAGTGGCTGCTCCTTCATTGAATAATTAGTGCTAATTGGGAGCAACCACATTCTATAAAAGGAGAGCCCAGGGGTCCATTAAGAAGGAGGGAGTTTGGTGAGTTTTTGTTCTATGTGGTTGTTTTAAGTAAATAAATAAATAATCTGTTCAGTGAAGGTGAATGCCCAGCCTGACAGCAGTTTTTGTTGTGTATTTAGTTTAAACCTTTTGTTTTGGCCCTTGTGCCTTTTGATTTCTATTACTTGCGTTTATTAAAGTGCGCGTTAGCACTTAAACTGCAGCTACTGTGCCTCGGAGTCTCTTTCCTGCTGCTATCCTGTCACAGGTTTTGTAACTGTTCTTTTTTTCTGTGTGAGTTGTAGGGTTTCTGACGCACCACCGCTGGTTTTTGTGATGCACTGCAGTGCCACTTCTTATCTGTTTACAAGGGCCCGAGCTTGTCCCTATTTGTTTATGAAATGGAAAACTTAACAACAATATTAATAACATTAAAAAAAAAACAAAAAAAAAACAGCATAACTGTATTGCAGGCTAGAGTAGTAGTCAAAATAAAATAAAGGGCATGTTGCGTTAGCAAAGACACACAACGAAACAGATTAAGATCAGCAATGACGATGTATTGTAGAGAAGGGTTACTTCAGCAACACATTGGAATCCTCAATGTGTTGTTCTTTCTTACCAAGATTAATATTATCAGTTTCTCTTTTGTAGTGGCCTTATTTTTAGAAAAGCAGTCCATCGAACTGTTTAATATCAGTACCGTTTTCCAGTTATTTTATACTATCACTGCAGGACACAAGCCAAACTGTTGACCCTTGGAGTAACTTCTCCACAAGGATATAGATTTTTAATGATTTGTTAAACGTATTGTGGGCAAGAATTTTTAAGAACAATGAGGCGCTTGGCCAGTCAGCATCCTCTAACGTGGGGCAGGTAGTTATCAGCTTTAGCAGCTGTAGTTATCATTCAATATAAAGCAGAAAAAGCTAACATTCATTTTCAATAACACATTGTTTTGTCTGGCAGTGTTTATTTAGAAGTCAATCAGCAGTAAAAGTGTTATATCCTGTCGATACATAAAGTTTGAACTTGACAGGAAGCTGGTAAGAAGAGATTGGAACTCTGAAATATGCGAAGGAGGTGATTTGCCAGCAAAGAATGATGTCAGCCTTTGAGCAGCTGCATATTTAATGTACTGTATAGACACCTAAAAAATCAATTATCACTAGTGCTCACTACTGCCAAGGTGGTGAATTTCTGTATTTGGAAAGAGAGAACAAAAATACTTATATGTAAACTCATTACATGTTATTTTTTAAATTTGCAAGTTCAGAGACTTGATTTGATAATAAAAAATGCAGACAAAAGTCAACAGAAGTGAGTCATTAATACACGTATGTGATAACAAATGTTTTAAGATGGAGCCAGTTGATTTGTTACCTAGTTTAATTAACACTGTTCTGTTTCTATGTTACCAAAACTGTATCGTTGCACTGAATATAAAATGAACTACTACAATATTGTCTGTTTTCTTATACAGTAGGATCTGTTTTGCTCAGGAAGGAAATTCCAAAAAAACTTCCCTTTAGGTCACAAATGTAACATCTGTAACTTTACCATATACTTAGTAGTTCACTAACAGACAATCATGGCTGACTGAAGAGAACTACAGGAAATGCTGGAAATAAAAAAAAAAAATAAATAAAAAAAAAATATATATATATATATAATTAATTGCTCAGATGTCAAAAAACACGGCTGCCTTTTTTAATGTACTATTGCTACTTATGCAAAGTAAAAAAATATTTTAATGGGGATGAGATGATTACTGAATGGTGAAGCAATTCTAAAAGTCTTTTTCAAAGGGTCACTACACGGTCTCAAAGTCACAATGTGTTTCATAAAGCATGAATCACGTTAAGACCCACTCTCTTCATCCTGATGCCTTCTGAGTAAGGTAGTGTGCTAACACATATCCAGGGTGAAAGGGAATTCCTACACCATCCTGACCTTATGGACTGGCATGGTCTCATTCACTGGGTTTCTAAAGACATAGACGGGAACATATGGTACTACAGTACAGTAAGTGGGTCCTCAAATTTCAGCCTCATTTGTTCTCCCATATTCTAAGTGAGAATAAATAGGTCATTAAGTTCAGCAGAGCCGTCTCCAGTAATATGTGAGGGACCTGATATATTGTGTGCAAGAAGATGGTAAGCAGGGGGACAGCAATCATCTACTGAGTGCATTACCACTATCCTGTATGCTACTGCATCAATAGAGGCTCTGTCAGACCACAGCAAGCTACTAAAAATATAGCAGCAAACTGATCAAGTCATCCTCATACACAGAAAAAAATGGTTCAAATCAGATGAAATACAGTCAAACTTGTGACAGTTTTGGACCAGCATAAATTTACCCCTTACAGCAGGATTTTCTCTGTGAAACCAACAAAGATCAGAGGTGGGAGTATGACTCTCAGTCTAAAACAGACGCTTTTAAACTTTTAAAGGGGGAAAGGGATGAATCTCATGATTTGACCTTCGTGGCCTTCTGCACATCAAAGCGTGTACCTGATACTGTATCACTTTAGATTGAGTTCCGAAGAGCTAGCAAGGGTGAGATAAAGTGCAGATTCACAGATTAATATAACCCACTAAATCTGGAGTGCATTTAGAACTCGTGTGCTGGTGTGATAAGAAAGCAGGCGCTACAATGACTTCAAGCTGGTTATAACAGTTCTTTTTTTTTTTTTTTTTGGTGCAGTATACTAATATACTTACTGCTGAAGACTGCACTGCATGGCAGTATTTATTCTTTATATACTGATAACTTTTCACTTCACTAATACAATTATAATTATTTGGTAAGGGCTGCATATTGTGGTTTACATTATCTTGATACATTATTATTATTAAACCAAATTCCATTTCACACATTAGTGTGCATTTCATAATCTTGGTATTAGTGATTATTGTTCATGGTAACCCCCCATACCTGCTGATAGGGCAGTAGGATTGTATATCTTATACTAGCGTCTGACATCATACTCACATCCTGTAGGTATAACCCTAGGCATGCTCAAGCTAACCTATTGTCGAGGACTCTGAAACATACACAATTTGTTTAGCTTTCAAAAGAATAGATCTATTAATCACAGGATTCACACAGTCCTAATGAACTCATAAAACCCACCCTTTCTGTCAGTCTTATCTGATGGCATGTATTTTTTTTTCTTGTTTGTTTTACTTCAGTGTGCATTATTGTATCAGCTTTAAACGTCACCCCTTCTGGCATGCACTACACACCTTCATTTACCACGTCCTGTGAGCTGGCCATCAGTCTTATATCATTTCAGCATGTGTCAAAATGATTACACTGCATGACTGGAAATGGGTTTGTTTAGCACCTTCATGTTCACATTTTTCAAGGTTTCCTTTGTCTTATAGCTTAGAGTAAAAAGGCTGAGGAAAAACTGTCTTTGTAGTGGTGTAGTCGAGCTGGAACATGCAGAATGCCGTTCCAGTCCCTTTTTCTAGAAACAGCACCACTGGTGTAGTCGAGTCAGAGATAGCATAACAGGCAAGCTAAGTCACATGACTTGCATCTCCCGCACCACTGTCTGGTTCCTCTTGATGCAATGAAAAGAGCATTAGGAACTTCTACTACAAACCCTTCTTTAAGATACTAAAAATTCTGATGAAGGTGTCATCAACCGTGCCTCGACCACGACTGTGGACCCAAACACAAACAAAGCCACTGACACACAGACGCATAAATAAAGTAAAGCATCCTGGCAGGATGGAGAAAGACTCTTTGTGGAAATACTTGTAAAAATTAGATAAATGCATTACCTATTCAGTCAAAGACTGCCTCAGACGTAATCACTTCAAGGCCTGTGCTGGTCCACTGTGAATTACATCATGCAGATATTCTAGGACTTCTGTGACCAATGGTCAGTAACAAATTGCATTACACTAGTGTCTGAACACTAAAGACCAAGTCAGCATGCTTATTATCACCATGGTCAAATGGCCCTGGAGACATATCAAAAACCTCAGGGAGAGAAAAAAAAAAAATACAGGGAAAATACATAATAATAAAAAATGTGGGTTAAATATACATTGCAACAATAAAAGGTTATATGACTGGTAATAATAATAATAATAATAATAATAATAATAATAATAATAATAATAATACAAGCAAACTGCACTGCACCTCAGTGTTGAGGTGTCTATTTCTAACTTTTCTGGCCCAAATTCTCGAATAGCCCTGTGAACTGCAAATTAATTATTCAGCTGCAATCATCACTATTCATACTGAAATACAAATTACATTGCATTGCACTACCCCAACCAAATGCAGTATTTATGTTTTTACAGAAAACTGTATCCCTGGGCATATTTTATATTTATGTCGGTCAGTTAAATAAAAATAAAAAAGTGATTTTTACTTCCTAATTAATTATCAAATCATTGTGTATAATTTCATATTTTTTGTTATAGAATTTTTGCTGTAAGTATATTCACTAAGCATTTACTCAAGTATTGTATTTTTTTTTACAGGGAAAAACAAACTATTAACGTTACAATTCTAGCAGAAAATAAATACAAAGATGTACATCAGTTTTTTGCATTTAGAAATAAAGTGGAGCAAACACAGCACAGGAGTAAAGTGTAGTGAATTTGTCCCATATACCCGTTTACAGTAGCCACTTGCAAGCCAGGTTAGCTTAGGTCTTTTTTTTGTAGTGTAAATGCAGCTGTCCTCAGTCCAGCCCAAGTCCAGCTGTCCTAAAAGAGGTCTGCTCCTTTGGTGTGTTTTTTGCTCTACTGTGAATGTAGTGGTCCTTGAGACGGCTCACGTTTCCACATACATTCCTGGGAAATTCCCCCATTGCCATCGTAAAACAAACACAGACAACAGCAACAGGAAGTTTGGTTTGTTGCTCAGACAACAGAACCCCCCAAAAAATATCAAACCATATTTGTCTCTAATAAAACAAATACTAATTACAGAGACAATCTGTTTACAATTTAAAACTAAACTAGACATTCTGTATGTATTTTATTCCTAATAATTAGCAAGCATATTTTATTTGATCTTTTTAAAACAACTAATACAATTCAAGTGTCTTTTCCTGTGATCACGGAGCATCTGCCATCTAATTAGAGTTGCAATGATTATCATGCTTGCATTTGAATATGAATTACTATCAACATCTGCTTGTGGACAGATCAGTGGAGAACCTTGAGGAATGCTTGCAGAGTGCCGATAGAATCTGCTTGCAGAGTGCCTCTGTTTGAATGAAGACCTAAGCAGCATGCAGTCTTGTAGATCAGAGGCCATCATTTCCACAGTGTAGGAGTTTACATTACCTAATTAAGCAGGAACGTTAACAAACATGCTCGCACAGTTAATACAGTGTCCTGAAAAATAAGTTGTCTTCTCTGACTCAGTGAAGGCATGAAGAAGTTAAAATATCATCCTGGTGGGTATGTTTTAGTAGCAGTAAGTGAACCGATCCCTGCAACATCATTCAAACTTTTAAAAGTGAAAACATTGCAAATTAATTTGCGTAGAATAACAGAGAGGAAAAAAAAAACCACACACAATAAAAAAAAAAAACATCATACTGGTAAAAACAGAAAATCTCATAGTGCAACATTGTAAAACTGTAAAACTATGTAGGAAATGTCTTTCACTACTTCCACATACATTTGCTACAATTTTTCTCGTTCAGAAGTTACAAAACTGCAAGCCACTTTTTCTTTAAAAATGTATTTCGCTGTTCTGTCTGAACAAATCCCACCAAATAAAAAGGACAATTACCTTGCATGCTTTATTATTTAACAACTAGGCAACTATGTTCTATTATCCTGCACAGCTTACTCACTGTCACAGTAAACACCATACCAATAAAATGCAAGGACAAAAAATGCAAACTTAAAGCAATAACTGTGCAAAGATTTCATGCATGCTTGCTACAGGAAATGCAAGGTTTATGATTGGATGATGCACGTTTCCTAAAAAGAACTTGGAGGAACGTAAAAAAATAAATTGTGCATGATATGCATGAAATCCTGCCTTATCCTTACGTCATCCTTACAGAGTTCCTGCTTTATCCTTTTAAGCATTGTATGCACTTGCATGCCTTGCCTGATCTTAGCGTGATCCCTGCTTTTTTTATGGGAAGCCACAAGCCACTATACGTGACCTCTATCGCCTTTATCCCTCCAGGCTGTTATAAAATCTTACAGATGCATATCCTTACTTGCATTAATCTAGAAAAGTAGGTACATTATTTTAATGTACTCAGTGGGACGGTCACCTAAATTCTATTGACGTAAAGAAATTTTGGGGCTGTGGAAGCTTTTCCATTAAGAAAAAAAAATGTATGTACCACTTGGATTTTAGTCCAATTAAGGAATTTTATTTGCACCCTTTAAAAGATGGTTCAATATTTGGAGTATTGATTACCGGGGTCTGGGAAGAGTCATAGCTGTGGGAAAGGTCAATGGAAATGTGTTACAGAAACATGTATAATAACTACTAAATAAAATTATAGGATAGTGTAGCAAAAAACAAATACAAATCTGCATAAAAATGAGCTTAATCAACTAATGCCAAACATAGCATGGACTTCTTAACTATGATTTGAGACCACTACTAATATTATGCTGCACAATGCAAACACAGTTGCAGTTAAAGATAAATGCGTTTAAAAGGTAAGATATTCAACACCAGTCTGGGAATGGGAACACTCTTCTGTCAGACAGCATACCGTATCTACAGAGCTTTGCAAAGTCCTTATAGAAACGTAAGGTGTTTATTAGATGCAAAGCAGGCAGAGAGTCATTTCAACTCGATGTGTGACCTGGTGCACTTAATGACTAATAAGTTACTGAGTAAACAGTGTTAAACAAACGTACACTCATGCCGAAGTCGCCCATGTTTGAAGCCCGCCGGACAGCCGATTAGAAGTAGGTGTATTCAGTAAACAGCCCTGCACACAGGTATGTAAATTGCGGTAAACTGCAAAGGTTGGCGGGAAGGTGCGGCTGCAGTGGCAGGGGGACGGGATCATGTCTAGCGCCAGACGTGCGCGGGAAAACATGCCAGAAGTGAGGTGAGCTGCGCTCTGTGTTAAAAGAAAGCACGCACATGCCTGGCGGGGCTACGGCGGATGTTAAGCGAGGGAGACGGAGAAGAAAGCTAAGCGAAAAGATTAACTTATAGCGCGCTGGTGTAGTCTTTTTGAGTTTCATTCACATGACATTTGAGCTGTGCTGTGTTGTTACTAACTGTGCAGAAACGTATGGAAATTTCTTAACCGTGCAAACAGTGCTCAGAATTCAAAATGATTCAGGATACCACTGCATGTACTCTAATATTAATTACAACAGTGCAAGCTACATAAAAAGCATATATATATATATATATATATATAGTATATATATATATATATATATATATATATATATATATATATATATATATATTCCATCAATCCAAAATATATTACTGTGGCAGAGTGGATCTCTCCCTAGAATAAATGTGTTAGGTATTGGCAAGGATCAAGGATCAAGTTAATTTCTGTTCCTGCCAGAGAAATCTGGTGGTGTGGCCACAGGTATAATTATTTTGAATTAAAGTTAATTGTCACATGCCTGTAGCAGATATTTAAAACAGGATCAAATGTTTGTTTGGGTGCAGTCTCCAGTTTGTGTGAAGAGAGAGGCTATCACTGTGAACAGTTTGTGTGGGTTTTATTTTATTTTTTAAAAATTTTTAAAAGGTAGCGTAAATCAGGCTATACATATAGCATCAATAAAATTTTATCTTTGGGTAAATAACTGGTATAGACCCGAACCCTGAACCACTATTTATTTATTTATTTTTTTAGCATAGTGAGCTTCTATAAATAACATTAAACCAGTATGAACTGTGGCCTGGATTGGCTGATAACAGAGAGTAGTTTACTTTTCAGATAAGATCTAGATAACTAAAGGGTAAGTAAGACTAAAGGAAAAGGAACACTTCCAGATAAGAAAACACTAGGTTCAAAGGTACAAAACCAGCGTGCAGTTTGTTTATATAGGGGCATGTGACATACTGAAAAAGCAAGTCGTTTATGGTCATGCAACTATAAGATGTGTGTGCGGCTACCACTATTCCCACCCAAGACCAAGACAGTCAACATAGATGCTTACCCTGGTAAAGTCGCAGTTTGCCGTAATGTCTTAGTTTTTTCCCCCAATGGTTTAACGTTAACTGCATACATGTATAGCAATTTTACAAAAACAAAAAACAAAAAAATTCTATAAACTGAATATACAGGGATTAGACAAAAATGAGAAACATTTGCAGTATGTAGTACACACTGTAGCGTCAACGGTTGCTTGTCATATGAATGCTTATCTATGTAGCAGGTTGTCTTAATAATAATCTTTATTTTTATATAGCACCTTTCATAGTGGACCACCATCACAAAGTGCTTTACAAGATACAAGAAGAGGGTGAACTATGCATCAGCTGCAGAGTCACTTACAACAACAACTCACCCGAAAGACGGAGCACAAGGAGGTTAAGTGACTTGCTCAGGGTCACACAATGAGGTAGTGGCTGAGCTGGGATTTGAACCAGGGACCTCCTGGTTGCAAGGCTGTTTCTTTAACCACAAGACCTATAAATTCAGGATTGTTGATTCTTTGGACTGTAATGATTTCACTGAAGATTTCTTCTCTGAGTTTGGGTGTTGCTTCAGCGTTTTCTCATTTATTATTCAAAGCCGTTACTTCCTTTGTTTTGTTTTTTTCTGTTAATTTGGCAGTGGTGCAAAGACTTTGTGATAAACAATGCATTCCAAAACATTGCAGTTCAAAGGAATGTGTTATCAGATGTATTTCAAACCTTTTCATTATTATATGGCCACAGTTTACTACACATGATCATGTTAAACTGAACTCACAGTCTCGCTGTGAAATTGTTTAAAAACAAGGCAAAACTTTATAACTTACGAGCTCTTGTGAATTCTACATAATTATAGAGTGCTATAGGTCTACCGAGTGCAATTGTTACTTTCCCCTAAAGGCATGAACAAATAAATAAAGGGATATGCGCGACTCAGTTCAGACTCAGTTCAGTTATTGCTAGTGGCATTTTTAGCAAAATGTTTGTCTTGATTTTATTTCCATTTTTTGTGACTAAATGCAAAATACTATAGTGCCATGTAATAACAGGTTCATGATTTTTCCCAGTTACACCTTGTGAGGCTAGTTAAATTCAAGGTAGTCTCACAGAGTATAATAACATACTCCAGAAGTACAGATACTGTACCAATGTCACAGCTTCAAAAGATGCCAACACATTGATCATGCTAGAACAGAAGCTGTTGTGCTTTTAAACGATTAGTTTGTTTGTTTAAACCTTATACTGGAGAGTCTAAAATCGACAGCTTGGACTGGGTGATCAGAATTAGGGGATGTGTAGATGGAACAAACACGTCCTAAACGAGACGAGTTCCCAATCATTTCAAACAGGGATTTGGATGACCGACATGGTTAAGGAATCAAAGGTAAAGAAGGAGTACTTTAATGCCATGTGCTGGAATGTGGGTAAACGTGTACAAATATAAACATGCTTTAAAAACAATGTTCTATATTTTTCTACTTGGCTAATTCCTGCTTGTATTTGAGTGAAGATAGTGTTTGGCTATTTAGAAGAACTTGGAAATGAAAGGGAAGTGATTCACCATGCTCATTCAAATCAGGGTGTGCTTTGAGCAGAGTGCCAGTTTTGATGCTGCAGTGTGCTGTTTGATGAGATTTAGCTAAAACAGCTAATTACATTTCCTTCCTGACAGATGCCCAGTTTAACATGTCCAGACGGGAATGGCATGGCTTCCGATGTGCACTGTGTGCCACTAACCGTTTCCAGTCACTTTGAATGTTAATTTGCTATAGGTGCTATAAGCTGTGTTCATTGGCTTATATGCTGTCCTAGTTTTTTTGTATTATAACGTCTGTGTCAAAAAATTACAGCTTAACAGACTTTATGATATAGCTCATTGTTTCAGTAATTCAACCAAAATATGTGCATGTATTACAAAGGCCAGTCTTTAAAAGGCACTAAATATGAATATTGCCATTAATCCATTACCATTATGTAAGTCTCACATTTTCTTGTTTGAAAGACGCACCATGCTTAACATGGAGCCTATGTGATTCAAAACATTTAAATGTTTGCAGCTGTAATGGGCAGTGCTGTGTGATACACTGCCGTTACAGATTCTGTCCTGTCCCCTGAGATAGATATGAGGTTAAAAACTCTAAAACCACGAATGCAGACTGGCCCGGCTCTTTTGCACAGTGGTTAAGACGTTGGCTTGCGGTACGCAAGGTTGCCGGTTTTTGCCCTGCCTCTGCCCTGTCACACAGCTATGACAGTAAAAGGTAATGTCTTATTCTCAGGCTGAAGAACTATCATTTGAAGTGTACATTATGGATTTTAACGTTGTTTTATATTTGTTCTAATGGGTGTGCACAGCCCACAGTGCCCCGGGTGTCTAATGCTTATGTAGGAGGTGTGCATCTTAAAGGCAAATCCAAACTTTCTGTATTCTCTTCTGCATGATGCACCAACTCACTGACAACAAACACATTTAGAGAATGAACTGCCAAGTCTATTCACATAGGAGCTTGCTACCACTGTGCCTCTTTATTGCTTCCTGCCCTGAACCTTTCCTCCAGAGACATGTCTTACTGATAAGTACTTCATGTTCTGGATAGATAAAAACATCAGGTGCCAGCCCTTTGGATTAGGAGGCAAGGCCCAGGAAGAGCACGTATTGTTCTTCTTCCAGGCTTTTGGATGCTTTCGTTCTATACTCACATCATCTGTCACCTCCTCTGTTCTGCTTTTTTAAGATTTAAGACCACACTAAATTATAATATTGTAACTGACAACCTCACTCTTATCAGTGAGGTGCCCTTCTGAATGTACGCCCACAGTAAGAGTGTTTGTGTATGCAAGCTGCAGTTCTTGCTTGCTGTTCAGATCCCCAGAATGCCTGTACCTCTGAAGTGATGCAATAGGTAAACAGCTACTGTAAATGGAAACTTCCCACTTTTTTTGTGTAGTACATCCCAATACACATATGTAGACAATACTCGACTGTAATATTGTAGTGTTTAAACCTTAACGAAAAAGAAGCATGCGCAATATTGATGAGTTATTTGTTTACTTTGTGTACTAAGTATAATATTTAATATATATTCTTTGTAACATGTTGTATATGTTAACCTAGAAGTGCAGTATGTAGAGATGTGTTATAATAATAATAATAATAATAATAATAATAATAATAATAATAATAATAATAATAATAATAATGTATTTGTGTTGCTTAATTTTGTTAAACTGCATACCATCATTTACCAATATAAAAGAAAAATACAGGATGGGATGTTTTCCTTTTACCAGCAATGTTATAATAATTGTAAAGGTTCTTTATTTATATCATACAGAACAAACCGTCGAAAAAAATCTTTTGGGAAGCAGATAAGAAAACGAGAAGCTGGTTTGCTTTAACAAAGCAAGTTCCAAATGCGCGAATCAGATACTCTTATACATCGGTGACTAACAGTATGGATAGACGCTTTGCGGTTTGTATTTTGTCCCATATGGTGACCCATAGATGCGCTCTTATCCTATTTCCCTGCTGTTTTTTGTCTGAAATACCGGTTGTGCACAAACCTTTACAAATAATGGATCAGATTAGTAACATCCAGGTTGTTCCTTGCAGCAGCTCCAATTACCTGAAACCGTTCAGGGTCCACTACAGCCAGGTGAGTCAATATAAGCTCACTTGAAGTGATCCAGTCATTGTCCGTGATCATCTGTGTGAACCGAGCATCGTTACAGCATGCACCCAACCCCCGATAATACCTAATTAGAAACTACCCATGATTGCATTCATAATGATCAAAATTAATGTAACGTCGTTCATCTACCATCACTGCTTATTTTATACACACGGTCCCCCTTACCATAACGTGACTTGGTGGCAGCAATATGTCGGAATGCAGGTTCACAGTACATTTCGGGTGTACCAACAATATTTACACAAGCTTTATTGTATTGCAAATGCAACGGCTATTTAAATCCAAAAATTGGATTCCTTTGATATATACATTCTAAAGATTCCACATACTGTAGACTATTATTTATTTATTTATTTATAACACTGTAAATGTAAAACTCACAATTAAAGTGAGTCTTTGGACTTGTATATGGGTACTGAATGGATTAAGGAGGCATAGCATATTAAAAACAGAAAGTCATGTCGGTTCATTTATATACCTGCAATTCTGAAATGTATTATATATATAAATTAGTATCCCATATTCTTTTACAGCCTGCAGTACAGCATTTACTCTGCATCCTTCTTCATCCATGCTGTAAACCATTTCTGTGACTGGCTTGCTTTATTTTGTTCCAAAAAAATAGGGACAACTGAATCAAGTGCACTTAAAAAAACAGCCAGATGCAGCCCTGTAATTTTTGAGTTATCTTAAAGATGGGATTGCTGCAGCTTTACTGACGATCTCGTAATGCCTCTATGCACACGCAGCACAACGCATGCAAAGCGGCTTTAGCCAGCCGGAACAGGTTCTGGAGTTCAGCATGGGAGCAGATTAGAATAACAAGCATCTGTCTGTAGCAGTGGTTTCTAAAAATCATTCCTCATAAGCTTCACAATTAGACTGCAGGGAAATTGTAAGAATCTTGCTTATAACATAACAGCTGAACACCTGTCTTGATCTCTCTAATGAGAACTACTGAGACATAATTCACTGTTAAATGTGTATTATTATTTTAATGATTATTATTATACTAAGACACACCTACAGCAAATTAATTCTGAGATATGTCTATTTAAAAAAAAAAAAAAAAAAAAAAAAAAAACATGCCAAAGGTTTTTAAAATCAATCAATCAGTGGCTAGTACAATATGTTAAATACTGTAATACCTAAGACGTTCAAGCACATGCTTTTATTGTTGTAAGTAGTTGTCAGGACAGTATTTGTTTTAGGTAATGCATTGATGCTATCTCAGCACAAGATCATGCTTTACCAGTCAAGCTTGCTCCTCTTCATTTTGCTAAACAATGGTTTCATTAATTACAGTCTACATTCAAGGCCCTTTCCTTCAGCTAGAATTGGAAGCATCACACTACATAGGAAAGGAACAGTGTTGTCCATGTATAATTATAATTGATTTATACATATTTTAAATGTATTTTAATACGGGTCAAAGCTTTTACTATCAAATTGCAGCTTCAGATTTGTCAGAAAGTGTCAAAACTTCCACAAGGCACTATCAGTGGCATACTGAACATTGCTACAGTGCAAAATCAGTCAATACATTGTATAATGTGTAGTCAGTAGTCATTAAAAAAAAACAAAAAAAAAAAACCAGTGGCTATGCAGTAAATCCATTGGAAGATCTCTGTGATTAACATAGAAGTGTGTCAGTTGTTTAAGGTTGTTTACTATTGTTTTAGAATTCTTTGAATTGTATAAAGACACCTGTTGCTAAGCAGCTTTATTAGCCACAGTATATAGGTCTCAAGCTGAAGAAAAACAAAAAACAGCAATGGATCATAATGCCATGCAATATATTAATACCAAATCTTACACAATGTCACTTATAAGGTACTGCTCCAGATAATAATTATATTCATACAGTATTTATTGTGTTAAAATGAATAACATATTTAATAGTGCTGGGACGAGCACAGGATTTTCCTATTCCTATATTCACTCATAATTTTCAATATTCATTGGGATATTCGTTCGTTTTCAAAAAGTAATAAAAGCCATTATATTGCTCAGAACACAGGCTGAGACAGCATAGCAGCAGGGGCAGGGGGCGTGGCCCCTGTGTGTGTGTGTGCCTTTATTTTACAGCAAGATGTTACAATATGTATCACGTTGAAGTAGAAAAATATCCCAGGAGTAAAGAGTACGTTGTGTAAGCCTTACTTTACCCCAGTGAATTAACTACAAAACAAAGGATGCCAAACAGCAGTTCAAGTTAAACATTTTTTTGTTTATTCCCAAAATAAATAGTACATAAAATTGACAGCGCATTTTATTTATTTTTCACTTCATTTCATTCCTCGCCAGTGCTGTTTCTTCACAGTAAACAGTAGTCATAGACATGCTTTCATAAAGTAATAACAAGTTTACTTGTTTTTATAGCTGAACAAGCAA
Organism: Polyodon spathula; assembly: GCF_017654505.1. Classification (NCBI taxonomy): domain Eukaryota; kingdom Metazoa; phylum Chordata; class Actinopteri; order Acipenseriformes; family Polyodontidae; genus Polyodon; species Polyodon spathula. The sequence goes on from NC_054545.1 coordinate 3,656,845, forward strand.
ACGAAAACTGAAATGTAATGTTAAACACTTCAAATAAAACAAACGTGGAAATGGCATTGTAAAATTAACGGGAAAAAACTCACTGTTTTGGTTCTCATTTACTACATTCCACATAACAGAAAGTCGCATCAAAAAATGTATAATATATAAAATCTATATAATATCACTACATAATATTTGCAACATGTTGGGCACTTTAAGGAAGGCATTTCAGAATGACGTGCTTACCTTTTTTTCTGCCCCTTGAGATTTTGACCCAGGTGGCCTTCCAGATCACTATGTGTGTGCGTGCATAATCTAGTTTGTTTAGTTTTTACTGTTCAAGACTTTTAAATAGAGGCTCAAGAGTTGCTGTGTTGATCCCATGTTTTTTTTTTTATATTAATCTCACATCACACAGAGCTCTTTATCATTTGCCATTTTTGAAACTGTCACGCAACTTCTGGTGAGGTGGTAAATACAAACATCTGATTTTTGTATCCAAATACATGTAAAAAAATATTTGTTTAGATATTTGTCCCAGCACTAATATTTAATCACATACAAAGCTTTGCAAAGTTTTGTTTTTGCAGCCTTTGATATTCACTCCCCTTCTTCGTGCTGGTTGCCCTGTTATGGTAAGCACCATCAAAAAAAAACAAAATAAACAGGTGTCCTTCACCTCCTATGTAAGTAGTACACCTAGTCTGATGACGTCAGCATGAGGTGGGAGATGATGCACACTCCTCCCAGCCTTAAAACTGATTCACTTTGTTTAGATCTTTTTGAAAGTAAAAAGTTTGTAAAAATAATTTAATTCATTAGCACCTGCCTATGAACCAGTACATCAATTAATTACATGATTCACCCTACTGAACAAAAAAAAGACGACTTATTAGGCAGCACTCCCAGCACAAAGTTTGACGCCTCTGTCCTTTCCTGCCGTGTGCCCCATGGGGTTAAAAGCAAATGTCTTTGGGCTTTGTAGATTCCAAGGATCCCAAGCTATTTGTGACTTGGGAAAATGTATCGCAGGCTGTGGCAGGGCAGAAGCCCTGCACACGAAGAGTGTGTTTTGTGTGTATATACTGTTAATAGTATTGTGTAAAAATTGGTTTATTGTAAATAATGAATGAAGTACCTTATGCCACTGGAATGAACCTACCTGCTGATTAGGATTCCACACCTGGCAATCACACACAGCAGGCAGGCTCTCCCAGGAGCGTCAGGTACTTAATTAATTACAATAAATACACACTATCTGCGCTAAACATTTACACATAAAAACCCCCTTCTTCATGTGCAGGGCTGTGCTCTGCCACACGGGGAAACTTCCCAATCCAGGCATGGATAGCAGCTTGGTCTGTTGGGCCTCTTGTGGAGCTACCTTCAGATATTGAGGGTTTGGTCACACATGAGAAATGTCCAATTAGGCCTAGCTGTATTATGTAAATATGCATTTGTGAATGAGCTACAACAACTCCTGTCCTGACAGGTTAACTTCATTGTAAACCATCCTACAAATGCAAACAATCTTAAAGACAACAAACAGTTATTACGCATAGCCTAACTTAGTAAACACTCTTAATGGTCTTTAAAATTGATAGTTCACTAGCCAAAGGAATTACACGTACCATACTACTAGATCCTGTTATATATGTATATATATATATATATATATATATATATATATATATATATATATATATATATATATATATATATATATATATATATATATATATATAATTGAATATATATATATTTAACTTCCCGTGAGCAAAAAAAATTTGAATCATTGTTTGGAATTTTCAAATTGAACCACCTAGAGACTAACTTCTGCCTTTACTTAAACAAAGCCATGTACTCCATAAAGCTGCTTATTATCCTTGCTTTGATAATTACTGTGTTGACTTTACCTACTGAGACATTCACTGGTCTGTCTATTCACAGGGCTTGACATTTGTTGACGCTCACAAACGTAATTATATATATCTTTTTTTTTTTTACGTGTTTCACAGAACGTCAATTGCTGTCTTTTCAAGAGTTGCTTAAAGAAACTTGTCTGAATAGAAGTGTCATTTATAGGGTTATTGTTGTCGGTAATCTGATTAATGATACATATGAAATATAGGTTTTCCAGTTCAGAACAGTTTTTGAAAAGAAAACGTACAGTAAATGTTTAGTCTTGGTCTTTTCATCGGCCAAGGAATGCCCCAGTTGTAATTGAATGATAAAAGACATTTGTGCATTCTTCCACCTACTCTCATTTTGAGGGCTTTGATAGGGGTGCGGCACACATACTGTTTACTTACCTATTCCAACAAAAATATGTTGGTGATTCGCCTCATGCTGTATGCTATAAATCAAACTAATCAAATAAAAGTGGATTTACCTTCATTGTTCGAACCTCTTAAACTCTCTGTTTTCTTTTTTTTACCATTTTCTTTATATAAGTACGCCCTGTAATGGGTGCTTTCATGAATATCCTAGATTATACTGCTATCAAAAAGACTACAACCTATCATAATTTGTGTTGAAGATGAAAAATGGATACATTAAATGGCAGCTATCCTTGCTCCCTCCCCCCCCCCCCCCCCCCCCCCCTTTTACATATGAAATCCGCTTTGTGACAAAACAAGGATAACGGATGGTAGATACATTTGTAAGGGTGCTGAGTGATGCAGGGGATGCTTTGTTTTTGTTCACAATGTGTAAATTTTTTAAAGGCTACTAAATAGGACATGTTTGTGGCCCTGAAAGTAATGAAGGCTTAGCTGCTGGCAACGTAACCAAACCTGCATGTTTGTGGTCCGAAATGTCTGTGAATGTGCCGTGCACAAGCAATCGAAATCAGTGTTTACAGTGCTGTAGAAGTACTGATTGTATTATTTAATTAAGAAACAGAAAACTGTCCAATTGCTCCTCTATTGACTTAGGAAATTGTTCATTCCTGATTGGTTAACACCACTGATCACAACAGCATCATTATACTGTAGCTTGCTAAAGTTGTTGTTTGTTAAAGTGATAATCAGTCTGCTTTACCTCTGATTTTACAGGGTACAAAACACCTATTATATGTAGTTAAAGTCGTAACAAGCTGTTGAAAATTTGATAGGATTTTTAGAGATAGTTCTAATAACTGAGAAACATCAAAATCATCAAGTTGTTCGAAATCTAACTACATCTAGGTCATTATTTATCACCATTTCGTTCTTCCCATCCACTCAATAGGACGATTAGTATATACTAGACAGTAAGTTTACATCCATCCTCACCTACAGTATGTGGTGTTACTCCTGCAACTAAAAGTAGTTCGCATTTGTTACACAGCTAATCATCAAAATGAATCCCAATGATTCATGGATCAAGACATAATTAATGAGTTGGTTTGTGAGACGAGCTTGCTGTGGCCAAATCCTTTAAATTTCTCATGTGAAGCAGCCGCCATTCAGAGTTTGTGCTGGAGCAGCTGGGAAGGACATGGGCCGATGCCTCAGTTGACAGGCTGCTGGATTAGAGGCAATATCAAAGGCAAGGGGGGAGATTAGGGGTAAGCGAGCAACTGACAGCAGTTTGCAGCAGGGGAGAACAGATGAGAAACAATGGGAGCTGAGAACTTAGAGGGGATCAGAGGTGAGGAGGCCATGGGAAAAGTGTGGCAGCAATCACTGAAGCACCAGGTTGCCAAGCCTCATGAATAGGACAGGAAATGGGATTTGCTGGGGCAGATGTGATGAGAGGTGATGAATACATTAGAGGCGAAAGAGCAAGATGTTCACAAAGGTGGGCAGAATGTGCTTCCCATGAAACTTTGATTTGCAAAGTCGATAGCTTGCTTGGAAGGGACGGGAATCCTGTGTGAAAAGGGTTTTTTTTGTGAACCAGTGCACGTGGCATGTGGTAGAATGGAGTGGGTGGCCATCATTCGATTTTCCTCTATATCTTTTAGGGGAAATAATTCTGACGTAAATCCTAACGCACATGAAAATTATTCTTTTTGCAGAGACGCTACTGTCTGCAAATCTATCGACAACTAAAGGCTGAATGGCTCTGCTAGATTTAATACCACAAAAGTGCGATAGACAGGTGGTCAATGCATTTCAAAAAAGGGATAAGCTGCCCCGGGTTCCTTGGTTCAGTTGTGTGTTGACCCTTGGCATCGGAAGGTCGTGACTTTGAAGCTCATCTCTTGTCTGTCGGTCCAGGCTTATTGGAGACACTGAAGGTTACTGGGTGTGATCTGTACCTGCAGGGGCTCTCCCCTTCTCAAGCATAGGGTAATAGATGCAACCCTTCATGACCAAGAGAGAAATACAGAGTTCACCAGCGATTCTGCTCCACAAAGATGACTAGTGGCTGTAGATTAGGACCTGACAGTAGCAGCCAATGGCAGCCGATAGTAGCAGAGCATTCTGTGGCAAACTCAATTGCAGCCACACCCAGTGGGTGTGAAGCAAGGATTTCCCAGAGGGATACAGACGGATTTACAGGATGAGGAATATGCATAATTCAGAAAACAAAAATGAACCACCCTTAAAAAAATGAATGTCCATAATGATATAGGCCACGCAGACTGTGGATAAATATTTTTTTGCATCTACACATTTTTTATAGATTTGCTTATTCCCATGAGACAGCACAAAGAATGTAATGTTTAATATTTTCCAAATGCTTCTAAAGCTGCTTTTCTTTTTTTCTCTCAGTGAATTAACAATTGATCGTTGCCCATGCGAGTCCTATATGTCATTTTCCTGAGGGCTTGTGAATTATGGAGAATGTTTCAACAATGCGTTTTCTGACTACTAAGGGGCTTATAAATCATTTCTATCATCAGTAATGAGTTAGTTAAATGTTTTCTTCAAAAACTTTTTCAAGTGTGACATGTTCTTAAAATGGCAATGTTCCTTCTAAAAAACACACAATGGATTTTTTAAAAATTATTTATTTGGTAGAAAAATACTTCCTTTGTCTTTTTTCAATGCAGTATGAGCAATAAATAATGGGACATATATAAAGACACTGCACTGACACCATCTCATTCTAAACTGATTCAGGTGTTTAAAAAGACCCAAAGGCCACTGTTTATAGGTTGTAGGTTTCTAGTTGAACCGGAACTTGTATTTCTTAATAATAACTAATTGTATGACAACAATGGAGCTTAAGCAGCTGTGTTGTATAAATGTACAGGCTAAACTTGCAAGGCTGTTTACAGAGTCATTGGGTAGACTTGCACTCTGCCCTAGCCTAATGGCCTGAAGATAATAGGAGTGTGGGACAGTTCAGGAAATTAGCTGAGGGACAGAAGTTTGTGAGCTGGAAATAGTGCTGCATCAGTGTCTCCCAGCATTCTGATTTACTATAGGGGGGTGGGGCTGTGGTGGAGAGGATCCCTGGGAAACGTAACCATCAAAAAACCTTGGACCAGTATAGAAAAACAAAGTGTTAGCAAACAGGCTTTCGTCAGTGCCCTGCATTGTGCTTTTCACCATGTTCTTTCAGAAAGCTAGTAACTTTCCAGAGAAAGGTGGAGTAGTTGTTCAGCAAAGCTCACCCTTATCTCCCAGTTCTGAAGACCGAGAAATCGGATTATGTTTTTGGCATGTCATAATGTTTTGATTGGTGAGTGAACTATAAACCTGATACTGAAGGAAGATTGGAGATAGATAGAAAATAAGCAGTGGTGACGGGACAAGGCCGGGATGTTCTTCTGCTGCAGAGTTTGTTCGAATCCACTGTGTAGCTTTTTCTCATAGGTCACTAATAAAGTTTATTTTTTTATTTTTTTGTGTACACCTACACAAATTAAGCCCTTTTATAACCAGATGGTCTCTGACAGACAAAACTGTTTGGGATTGTCTGTATTAAAAGATACAAGTACAGATTCGTACCAATCTGCTGCATCATTTGGTCCAATACATACAGATATTATGTTCTATAATTGTTTTAGTTATGTTCTTTATTGCAAGTGTCGTGTTTTTGCAGGAATTCTACCTGTCACTGCTGGCTGTATACTGTATTATACTGATCAATGAAGAGCACTTTTCCTAGCTAGTTACTTGTACTCATTTCAAGTACTGATTTAAAGTCTTAGGTCTTTAGGTTAAAGGTAGATGTCCTCCCAACGCAAATCAAAGGCCTTCAATTTGTAGTCAAAGATATGGAAGGATGTGAGCTAGCATCAATTTCCTGCTCTATTTAAAGTTCATGGTCTAATTTAACACACACTGGAAGGAAATGTACTAAACCCTTCATCCTTAGGAACTGATGCGTAGCTGCTCATCCACTGCGGATATTTAATACGGATGTACTTTAACTTTGTTAGGGGGAAACCATGATTTAAACCTCAGATATGAGTAATGTTTAATATAATGTCAGCATTATCCCATAACCTAAAATGGACAACGTTGTGTGCATGTCCGTGTTTCTGTAGTCCCATTCTGCTTGTGCGGTTGTATTTTGTTGTGGTCATTGATGTATGACAGTGCAGACCTCAGCTGACAGCTGTCCATGCAGCTGCATGTGCTTCTCCATGACCACCTCAGGTTGTTATGGAGACCAGGGCCTAACAAGGGATGAGGAAATTGTAGGATCCTCTTACAAATTTCCAGCAAGAGATGTCATCTTGTGCAGTTTGGGCGAGAGGACTGCAAAAGAAATCTGCTCAAACTGTGCAAAATGATTTCTTGTGTAATAAGGGACGGACACACACACGCTCACAGCATACTGGCTTCTTATAAACAAGGCAAACTAAGATTATTCTCATGATACATTAAAAAATAAAACAAATAGAACTATATGCATTATGTTTTATGCGTGGGATGATATCTATACAGGATATTTTGGAATTTTGACAGACATCTAACAGTAATTAGTAAATTGTTCAGCCATGTTACACCTTCACAACACCTTCTCATTGAATAGCATCGAATGCATCCTGCCGTTTTTTTTCGTAATGGCTGACAATTGACGTGCCGTCTAAGAGATTTTCTTTTCCATTTTTTCTATTTCTGCTATCTTGTTGTGCGGCCTGAAGGTTTCGTTTTATTATTATTGTTTAAAAGTTTGAAATCTGTCTGGACATTGTTGTGATAAAGTCTCTGTTATATTCAGTGAAGTTTTTATGTGTGCAGAAATTTGGAGCCAGAAAACAAAATAAGCCTTTCTGTTACCTCAGTCGTATTTCTCTTACTAATACAGCAGTAGTTATTGTGGTAATTAATGTGTCACTGAAACACACAACAAAAGTATAAAACCACTGTGAACTGTAAGACTCCATCTGAAAATGGTATTGAAGACACTCATTTCATATTTAAGAGCATGGAATGTGTAGTCTTTTTGTTCTGAGAGTTTGCAATTAATCAGAAAACAATTTCATTCATAAAAAGGGCATATGAAAATACCCACTGTAAAGTATGTACATCGAAATGGGTGTACATTATTGTTATATTAACCAATCAGTATATTAAATATTGCATAGTGGGCATTAATGACTGTGATTGTAAATGACAGCATGACTTGAATGTATTTTCACAGCTGTTTGCCCTGTCTGTTAAGGCGTGATGCAGATATTAGATGATAATTAGACTTCAAGCACCTCAGAACAGGGTTTTTTTTTTTTTTTAGGCCTTTATTGCACTTTAGGCTCAGGAGCACATTTACTTCAATGCCCTGCTCTTTGTAATGTGTATACTAATCTGTATACGCAGTGTTTCTCAATGTCCCAGCAGGCTATTCACTTTGACCCAGCAAGTGGACTTGCTAATGAGAACCCCGACCATCTGTGGTCACTCCTAGAGATGAGTTCAAGCTACCATTAAATTGAAACCTCTAGGGGAGAAACAGGAGGAGTGGTGTTTCTTAAAGAACATACCATTCAAAAGCACTGCCTTTGTTATTAAAATTATATAATCGAATAAAATAACCGGAGCGATCTGCATTGCCTCTTTTCTTTTTCAATGCAGGGAAACGCAGGTCTGTTATATGCCGTTATCAGTGACTGATAGTTTCAGTAGAACTAGAACAATGGTTAAAAACCCCTGAGAAACTCACGTAGACAGATAATGCATCTCAGTGTTTTAATCTTTTTATGTATTAACACAAGTGGTAAGAATGGACTTGAAACAGAATAATTAATTTTTTATTTGAATTAAATTGCATCATTTGTACAGAAAAAAAATGCATTAGTTTTTGAAATGTTGTAATTTAAATGGCCCTGTGACAGGACGGCTGAGGGTGGTGACGTTAGGCCATCAGTAGATACACACACGCAGACAGGTACTCGGGTGCAAAAGCACACTGCAGCGCTGTTTTTATTTCAACAAACAAAAATGAAAGATTTGTAACAAAAAACACTGCTCACAAAGTGAAAATAAAAGGTTAAATCTCACACACGAGAACTAAAGAAACACCGTGCTTCCTACACGCGTGGCAATTGTTTTTAGTTTTACTTTCGTTTCTCTTTTGTTTCGTTTCTTTTCCACTCCCGTGTCTCACGCTCGCTCCTCTCGAACACCAATCCGAAACAAGGAGAGCTGCATTCTTTTTATACATGTGGCCATCTCCGGATTAACAATAAATGGTCACGTTCTGCACAAGTTTTAGTGGATGGGTTTCTAATCCCATGCACGCTGCCTTACATAATAACAAACACTGTTGCGTTTATAAATGAGCCCAAAATGCATTTAAATCATACACCAATAACAAAACATACTCGTTTTAAATAGACACAACCCCATATGTTTTTAAATCAATAATACATTGTGTTTTACCTAAACACAAAATGCTTTTTAAAAAAATACAAAAATACAAACACCCGTTTTTAAAATAAACAATACATTTCCCATCACCAAACAATATATTTATTTACATGCTGGACCTTGCCCTGCCCTGCCACAGGCCCTAACAAATGTGTACTCCAGTATGCATGGTAAAAGAATAGTAAATAGTAAAGTGTAGTAAATTTAGCTCGGCTAATAAGGGCTGTGGGATCTTCTTCAGTCCGTTGGGACCTGAGTTTCACAAATCACAGACCGTTAAAGTTCAGGGATTGATTAATGGTGTTTTTCCAGGTTATCCCTAGGCAGGATCTGAAACTGTGACCTGACCAAGAGGAAACTGATCTCCCCGAGCTTTTTAAAGACTGCTTCAGAACTCCAAATTATACAGTTACATTAGCATTGCTTGAGAAACCAAGATCACTGCACCAATATTTAGTGGTAATGATATGTTTATATGTTATTTCAAAATAATAATGATGAAAACCCTTTCAAACTCCTTAAAGGACTAGTAACCCAGGATTTAAAACATACTTACTAGTGTGAACAGCCTTATGGGAGGCCACCTTTTCTCTGTGTTGAAAATCGAATGATTTTTTAATTGTTTCATTTAGTTTGTTTTTTTTTTAAACACATTTACCATTACCTCCTGGTGTCTGTTCACTTCCTGTGCTGAAGGTAACAGAGCCCGTCTTCAGAATATTTGTATCCAAGTCTGAGTATAAAAACAAGCCAAGAACTACAATAATGTTGCTGGTAGGAACATGTATTGCACAGGTTTAACTTCATTAACTTGTTGTTAAGGTTCACCTTACTCTAACAGTAAGACCTACCACATAGAGCACATTTGGTATCCCTTACATTACAAGCAGACCCTTATAAAGGGTTACCACAGTATTTTTGCATAGTATTTTTCCCCACTATATTTTTTGCAGTTTTACAATGCTTTTCCCCCATGGTTATATAATGCATTTACTATAGTTTACATCTCTTTCAGTTTTTAATCTCATTCAGCACGTTGATAAATCACAGGGGTTTAGCGAGCACGTCGTCAAGCACGGAAAATCTGGGGTGTGTTGTCCCTGAAGCAAAGTTTTAGAAAGACCACTGTAGGTGTTTCACTTCTTTAGGTCTTATTAAAATACCAAACCATTACCAAGCAATGCAGCCTATTAGTTTTGATGTCCTTTCAGTCAACTGCTGACAGTTCCACAAAGCAGCTGTCATTGACAGCTTTTGCTGACTCTGCTGATACAAACCTTTTTTTGTTTCTTTCGTTTACAGCAATCTCATACCTGGAAAGGTTAAATAAATCTATGCATTTCTTTGGAATAGTACAGAGAAGCGCTTTTGAGTGAATGTTTTGCCCACATAGGGGGAGTGAAGTTTCTAAGAATGAAGAAAAAACACAAAAGTGCAAATAGTTCTTTTTTTTTTTTTTTTTTTTTTTTACTGTACAGGGTATCCCATAAGCCAACCATTGTATATTATGCTGATTAGGATGTTCTCTGTTATATCAGCTGTACCCTGTTGGACCATCTGACTTTGTTCCTTTTTTCTTAAAGATATTTCACATTGGAGAGACAACCAATTTTAACAATTATACCTATGATGTCTGGAAAGAATTGGCGAGATAACCATTATTTACAATTGTGCCAATGATATCTGGCTCATGGGACGCCCTGTACTGTATATCAGTTTTGTTTTTGGTCTCACGTAAAGTACTCTGAGTGTTTTTGCCTGTTTACATTTCATGGTTCTCTCTGGAAACAAACTGCGTGTTTTCATTTTATTTGAAGTATGTCAGTAACCTCATGTTGCTCTGGAAAGGTTAGCTATGTGTATGTAGAATTGAAAACTGATTTGGCAGGGGTATATGAAATAAGCATGTTTAAAAAAAAAAAAAAAAAAAAAAAAAAGTCATCTTTATTCCATACAGGCACTTACTTTAGATACAGAGGCTGCCAGACAGCGTAATTGGTTGTAATATTTCTTTGCAGTTATGTGCTCATTCATGTTTGCTTTACCACCTCCTTACAGTTAAGAGGGGACCTTTGAACACATAGCACACAGATAAGACTTTCAAGATTGCAGTTTCAACACAGCTTCCCTCCCAAAGCAACCAATATTTGGAGCTAAAAACAGATGCACTAGCTCTCTTGTAGATATAACCAAAGGCAAACATGACCCAAGGTCTTTATAACAAACTCAGACAATAGTTATATAGTTTCAGTTTACAGAGCAGAGCAGATAGGTAACACTATGTAACACATTTTTTGTTCCTGGGTAGTAAGTGTTATTTCCTAATTGCTTATGCCTCAAAAGTATAGAAAATGGCTATTATTCCCCACAGACTTTGCTTTTGTGACCAGGACAGGTAAATTCAAAATATCACTATTTCCAATGGGAAAACGGGCAAATGTGTGTCTTTTCATTCACATAAAGTCAGAAAAAAACAACATATGAATCCAAATTAACATGTATTTATACTAAAGTAATACAAAAATGACTACAAAAGATTTAGAAGTGAGTAGTTTTTCGAGATTTACTATCAGTATAATCGATTTACAGTATAATGGTAAATCTCGAAAAACTTTACCACCAAAATTTGTTACACGGTGTAATCAATAATTTACAAACACCCCAACAATGCTATCATAGCCCTGGTATTTTATAGAACTATATGCTGTAGTGGTGAAAGAATGGCAGCACTATTCAGGTAAGCTAAACTATTGTCTCCTAGGGAAATCACCGGAGGAGAATGCAGCCATAATGAAATTACTGGCGCAAACGTTTTATAGACTTGAATTTACTTTGTATCATAACTGAGTTTCCTTTTGTATTTTATAAAGCATTCATAAAGGATTTCTGTGTGTTTAACTGCAATACACTTCCTTGCACACTAATGCTTCATGATTACAGCCCGTTGTGTCCACACTTTGTTCAACAAGTAGAAGTTGAGAGTAGGCTGCATCTTTAAAAAAAAAAAAAAAAAAAAAAATATATATATATATATATATATATATATATATATATATATATATATATATATATATATATATATATATATATATATATATATATATATATATAGTTTTTCCCCCAACTTGCTGCTTTTAAGTGTAGATGTAGCTGTATGGATGATTTCTATCAACACCACAAAAGAAGATGAAAATACTAGCTACCTCTCTGCCCAGTTAAACGCAGTTGTGCACGGCAAACCATCATACTTCAATACTGTAATAACAACCCTGTTCTTTGTGGTTAAAACAGATCAAAAGCATGCAAGGTCATGAAGTGATGAAATGCAGTCACAAGTTTTTAAAGGTGAAGCTTTTGTTATGTTGAGACGAAGGCTTAGTTTTTAATTAACATAGCTGAAAAACAAAGTTACACACTAAAAGAGTTATTCGTGAAAGCTTTTAAATGCACTCACCTGGAAACTAAAGCCACTATATGTATTTCATTTAAAATGTTAAATTGATTGGGAAAATGTTGTATTCAACAGACCACAGATTTCATTGTACTGTACCTGCAAATGTTGAAATGCATTATCTATTAAAGCAAATATAGATTGGCTGACTTGTGTCAAGTTTAGGAGTGGAAGCATGTAGAAACTGCAGTGTGGTCAGTTTACAATAAACTGTATATTAACTAGTTTCAGTACATAACTAGTTTCTCGTGTGTGTTTACCATGTTATACTATATGATGTACACGTCTTTATTAAGTAAAGCAAAGATTTTAAAATGTTTTAGCTGGTAAATTGGTGTTTAGGCAGTTACTTGAATAACTCATTTCTGCAATAGTTGAGTAGCTGTTTTGTGTTTTGTTCAGGCGGTCAAACTACTTATTTGTGTAGATAGTGTTAAAACAATAGCTGCTTTTTTTTCTCACCCCAAGATAGAGAACAAAAAAAGTTTTGTAACTTCAAATTGATTGGCTCTGATTAGTTTAACAATAGAAGGATATGTTAACAATGAAAAGGTTGTATTTTATTGGAAATTTTCAGAGCCTGGTTTCTGCTTTTTGCCAGAGGAGAGTGATGTGTGTGAGCAGGACCCTGGCTTTGAAGTTCGGCCAGCGCAGTGCTCAGGAAGTTTGAGTTAAGAAGAGCTGTCGAAGGCACAAAGGATAAAACAGCAGAGGTAACCTAAGAAAGTAGAGGTCATGTCTCCAGTGAGTGTGGGTGCTTGAGGAAAAAGAAACAAAAAACTGAACCAAGATATGCAAAAACCTTGGTCATTTCCCTTGTGTGCCACTTCCAATTCCTTCTGTTGATGTGAGAATTCTGTTCCAATCACAGAACAGTCTTAGAATGTTGGCCCGTCTGCCATATGAGGAGAGAACAACATTATTCAAATGGAGTTTGTCGTACGCTTTAAAACCAAAAAAAAAAAAAGCAGGGATTTCTCATCCTCCATTTCTTTCAGTTTCCCTACATCAGTGAAAGTACTTAAAGTCCACATTTTGAAAAACATACCTTTGCCATTTCTGACAGACTGTGATTGTAACAGGATGTAACAGGTTCCTGCTGTTATGAGGCACTGTTGTTCTTCTCAGAGGTGTTTTGATAGCTAGATGCATACAACTCTCATAGCTGCCATTTAAATAACTTGCATGATGACATAATGGATATTTACCTTCTCTGCACACAGTGCACTGTACAGTGTGGGCCTCTCAATTGAGTGAAATGCTATTGATTGATGGGGCTGTTCTCAGAGGTATCCTGACACTTTTTCAGTGGCACTCTTAAATAAATGTATAAATTATGATGCCAGCTCAAAGCATGTACTTTATATATTTGGGCATAGCTTTATAACTAGTTGAATTAAAGCCTAGTTAGAAATTGCCTTTAATACATTTACAGTAATGTATTGATTTTTAGGGCTGGCATAAATATGTCTCATGTCTTATGCAGAATAGCGTTGGCCACTTCTGTTGTTGCTATTGAAAGCCTGATAAGTCAAGCTGTGTAAATTGATAAGCTGCGCAGGAGCATCATGTGGAGAGACGTGGTGTAACAGGCTGCGGACACAAGGGTAACGAGCTGTCACTCTTACATTTCATCATATATCTGGAGAAGACTTGTCAAGACCCTTTGTATTTGTATTCTCTATTTCCGTTTTAAATACAAATTATTATTTGCGATTGTTCTTGCATTGAAACAGTGTGGCTCAGTCTGAGGGGGCAATCAATGCTTGGCGTGTTGACCCTCTCTCAGTAGGTCCCTAACTACTATAGAGACCGTTGGCAACTGTTTACACTGCAATTAATAATTACCAATTCTAGTGTTAGTCACAAAACAAACAGAACAAACCCCAGCGAAAGAAAACCTGCATCCATTTGAGTGGATTAATCTTACCTGAGATTACATTTCATGTAGTCTCAAAGAACAGACTGCCACTCAAAATCAGGTCTTATTTTTTGTATTTTGTGTTTGCTTAAATATTTATCTAAGCAGGTGCAGATAGGCTGTACTGTGTGTTGGCAATTGCTGCGTTATTGTCTTTAGATGAGTGATCAGATACAATTTTTACAGTAAATGCAAATAAAGGAGGTATCCACACATGTTAGTTCTTGTGCAGTTTGATGCTGACAGAACAGGCATACTCTAACACTGTGTAGTACACACAGGCAGACTCATTCTGTAGAGTGAGAGATATTGATAAGGAGGTGGGTGGTTCAGATGTAAAGTTGCAAATGTGCCTATATTACTCATTGTACAGTCAATGTACATTAATTTGAATTTAAAAAAAAAATTAAAGTACTACTTCTTTAAAATCTTTATTAACATTATAACTGTTCCCCTGTAATTGTGCTGATAAGCTGTATTTTAACTACACAGCTGTACATTCTTTGCTGCGTCCTGGTAACATTTCTGTATTGCAGGTGACATGGTCTGGTTGCAGCTAGTTTGAACACAAGAAGTGATTATTTAGCAGTTCACAGTTGTTTAATTACTGTTGTCTGTAGGGGAGCAGTTATAATATTACTAGTGCAAGTTAGAGGCACGGTTGGGATTGTAACAGACCTTTGTAAATGCCCTGTTACAATATACTGCATGTCTGACGAGTGGCCCTTTCCTTATAGTAGATGTATGTATTACCCCAGCAATTCAACATTAACAAATCAAAGGAAGCACCAGGTGAAAGTTAAAAAAAAAAGCCCTTATGGTAATGCCACAATCCAAATGACCTTTACATGGTTAAACAAAGCACTTGCATTTTTGTGTGGGAATAAATATTACAACATATTCTGTTGCCTTCTGGGCTAACTTTTCAGTGTTTCCTAAAACCTAAACACCTTACTTTATCCTTTACTCTGTGTGCCTTTTTGAACCTGTGGTGACCTGTTTAAATGTGCAATAAATGGTTATGTGGGTTTAAAAATGTAGAAGAAAAATGTGCACTTCACCACGTGGTGAAATTCATGCCTTTGATCAGACTTGTAGGATGCGGACTATTTCGGAAGTGCAGATCCCCCACGGCTGGGAGTTGCTGCAGGTGATGCCTCAGGCAAGTTGTGACTCATTTGCAAACAATCTCAGGAGATGCGTGTAACTGAGTAGCGGCCTGGTTTGAGACTATGTCCTAATGTGCTGTACAGGAACAGGAAACCTCTTGACAACATCCTAATTGCATTCATGTCCAGATATGGCCCTAATCAGCTCTGACGAGTTCTGCACCAAAAAAAAAAAAAAGACTCATATCCTGTCCCCATTTGAAAAGAAGAATATGAATAATAGATTTTCAAGCTGTATAAAATATGTGTTGTAAAGCTATATATTTTAAATATATGACCCATATATTGAATACCGTATATTACAAATATATATTTTTTCCCATATTGGCAGAAACTATAAAGTTTAAAATTAGACAAAGCAAAGCTTATGGATAAATAATACCTTAATCAAGCATAATGCTAATGTCATTTATGTCTCTACTAAACAGCTAAATATCGAAATAACAATCAACACTCTTCCACTCACTAAACCAAAATACTTTCTTTTGTTTACAGAATGGAACCAAGAAGTCCTGGGATTTCATGAGAACACACGACAGGTAAGAACAGATGTGTGAAGGGAGGTGCTGTTGTCCCCTTTCTGATAAAGCATTGCTGTGTTGTGCAGTGTGATGCAATGGGTTGAGTTGAAATACTGTATACAGTAAACGTTTATAAGCGGTAGTCATTATATTTAGTATTAATATCCAGCCTAGCTGGCATATATTGTTAGATAATTGATCACAAGTACAGCTGATGTCATTACTCACAGGCAGTTGCTAGCAGGAAATGGCAACTCCTGTTGCATAGCAGTGTCATCCATTCTATGTTTTATTAAGAGCTTGATTACCCAGAGTGCATAGGTAACTAGCTCATGTGTGTCTTATTAAACCAGGAATGGATTATACTGATATGCAATGGCACTCATGACTATCTATGCAGCTATGAAGGGTATTAATACTATGTGACAGGCAGACCTGCAGTTACAGTGAGTTCCAAGCCCTGTTTACTTAGAGCCATCTAACCTGAATGGCTTGCATGATCTATGAGGTTTATAATAATAATAATAAAAAAAAAAACCTTAATACAATATCAATTGGGAAGCGGCTGCAGTTATTGTCAGTCAGGTTCAGTAAATTTAAAACTCTATTCATATGTTTGCACGCAGTATTAGATTGTAACTGCAGCTTCAGAATATTTTACTTGTTAATGACTGAGCGGTACTTAAATCTTTCTGTAAGGTGTATTTAACACTGGCTGTGAAGGAACAATGCAATATCAAGGTGCTTTCCTGTTCAGGGTGCACCCCGTGCTTTCTCAATGCCAAGAGGGACTCTAATTCTTGCTCAGGATGGGAAATATCTAATGCACTGAAAAAAAGAAATATATACAGTTAAAATAAAGTTTTTCTTTAAAAAAAACCCCCAAAAAACAAAAAAAAATCTAATTTGGCAAAAAGACCTTGATAAATCAGACCCCATGCGTTTCATTTTGGTAATCAGAACTTAACCTTTAACCCCTGTCGACATTTTTTGTCATCACCAGTTAGCATCCTGAAAGAACAACTTGTGACACCCTGTCAGTACAGCCTCAGATTATTATAGTCGATTTTGCTGAACCAAAAGAAGCCCACACAGGTTTGGCCTGCAATGGCCTTTGCTGTTGAGCCGCTGTAACCAGCTGTACATTCTGAGGGGAAGCCCTTCTTAGTGCTTTCTTCTCCAGGCTCGTAACATTTCAAGCTCCATTTCTGGGAAACCGCTGTAAAAAAAACATTGAAAAAACCTTGCCTGTGCTATATCTGCCATTGACATGAAAATGATCTGGACCGTTCTGGCTCACATTCCCCTTTTACTTGCATTTTCTTTCTTCCAGTTTTCCTCGCTCTCTCTCTGTGTCTCTCTCTGTCTCTGTGTGTGTGTCTGTCTCTCTCTGTGTCTCTCTCAAGGGGTCATGGAAATAAAAATGTGTTTGTTTTTTATTTGTTCGGAAGGATAATTTAATTCAGTTAGGGAAGTATGTAAAGTAGGGGCTTTGCTTTGGCAAGACCACATTGCTCTAACAGCATCATTCTCAGTGGGGTTAATTACGTGTACTTTGGTTTAACACATGTTCTGAGTTGATTTTGTGAATGCTGTTTTCCCAGTGGTACTGACCATATATTCCACACTGTGCACCCCATAAAGCAAACAGATGACTTCTCATCTGTGTTTCCCATGGTCGCACTCCCTTATCTGTGCTGAAATCGATTCTCTCTCCCATTGGTAGTTTTAAGCGTGCTCAGCTCACTGCGAACTGGAAGTTGTTTCTGTCAATACAAACACAGAGCCGCCACATCCCATGAATGGGTCAGCAGTGCTGTGTTTAATGCCCCACAGTCTGTTCAGTTGTGTAACAAAAAAAAATATTTGCTGGTATCTTTTGAGTGCGTTCTTCCATAGTCAGTCCATGCACGGTAGTTTACCAGGAAGAACTGTGTTTATGTTTATCATTCCCATAACATTCCCTACAGGAGTGAGGCAGGCATACCTGTATAGGGCACCAAACACATTTCTTACATTTAATATGTCTGTGATTAATTGTCTATGAATTACATTACATATATTTCTAACAGTTTAATATTATGTCACAATATGGAAAAAGAACCATTAAGGACATATCACTTTAGATAAAGACACTATACTATGCAAAAACACTAAAGAGCCTGGCATTAATGTCAAGTGGGACATGACTTGAAATCCTTTCCAGCTATCCAAGCAATGCATGTACTGATGGATTATTTGCTTAGAGTCCTTCAGTGAGAACCACTCTATTCTATTGCAGTAACACACATTATGTTTAGTTGTTTAAACGGTCTGGTAAAAGGTATTTACACAAAATAAACACATTATGCATCTCTAAAATACACGAGGCATGAAAAAACACGTTACGGACAGCACTTTTTTAATGACAAAAATACAAAAAAGTTTTCTGTTTTTTTTGTAAATCAAATTAAGTGAAATGCTTTTTTTTTTTTTTTTTTTTCAAAAGGAAGTTTGTTTTAGTTTTTTTGTTTTTAACCAGTGATGGGTGATTTTCTGCTGTCCGTTCCAGTTCAGATTGTATTTACAGTGAAAAGGAAATAACAAAGTTAAGGCACTTCGGGGTGTTTTTGTGTAAGAACATTCCGGGGGGGGTGAACACCCTATCGAGTATTACAAAACACAGACAAGGACTTCCTCCTCCACCGTACCTGTGGTCTACGCTTGGAAACAATGCTTCAAGTATCCGAAAAACTCTTAAGAGTAGTGGTTCATTCCTAAGTATTGTTTTTGCATTTTTTGACAGTCAACTGAGTGGTTGTTAAAACCTGTAGACAGTCTGAGGGTTTTGGTGTAGGTGGGTGGTTAGTGCTTTGTTTCGGAGAAGAACAAACACCCCTAGTATTGTGAGTGCATGTGGGTGTCAGTGTAGATGTGGTTATGTGGGTGGGTCCGGGGGGATGGGTTGCTCCAAGCCAGCATCCATAAAGCCAACAACCATTTGTTTTCTTAATCTCCTTTATCGAATCACAAGGACTGCCTTTATCGCAGAGTTAATGGCAAAGTTATCGGAAAAAACTCTTTGATTTGAGTTGCACTGTGAATTTGCCAAGTCATTTTGGGACATTAACCAATTCACTATGCCTGTTAACCCTGCAACTTAGGGAAGGGAAGGAGTGAGGACAGGCCTGGTGACTCAACACATCTTGGTGGTTTGGTGAGAATTGAAAAATCTCTCTGTCTGAGCTAATTCTCTAGCCTTTCACTCAGTCAAACCTGGCTCAGAGCTCTATATCGTAGATATAACAAAACCACCACTTCTTGGAGGGGGGTGTTCAGGACTGGATTGAGGATTGGTGGGTGCTATTGTCCTCATCACTAAGTTTGCATGCATCGAAACACAAATGTAAAATCAGTTTCATCAGACCAGGAGAACAATTAGGTTAGGAATTGGATGGTAGGAACTGGGAAAGTAAATTAAGAGGACATAGTTGTAGACCCTTCTCCAAACTACACTATAAAGCGTCATTATCTTGAGACAGAGAACAGTCCATGGCACAATAACAGCTACCCACATTGTCTTTTCAGTGTGCCCCTCTGAGCTCTGCTAGGAGTAAAGAGGCAGTTCAGCTGGATTCATACCACAAGCTGGATTCAAAATCACAGCCCAAAGACAACAGGCTCCCACCCAGCCTGGTCACATTTTAATTATAGCACAACATGAAACTTAACTTGTTAAGAATCTACAGCTTGTTCCACCAAGATCTTTCTTTCACCATGGGAAAGTATGGGCTTGTGTACTAGGCTGGGCTTCCTGCTTCCTTAGCAGTTTCAACCCTGCCAACGCTGCAGACACCTGCCACTAAATGGGGGCACGATCCATTGCCAGTTAACTGGGAAAACACAAGGCAGTGTTTTCACTGCATCCACAAGCTAAACGTGAGACGTTTGAAATGAACTTTCTGCATCCCATGTCAATGACCATTTTTGATTTTGATTTTTTTTGTTTTATTTAAGATTATAGTACTTTCCACAGTGGTGCCCAGCTGAGAAGCAATATTCTTATTTTTGTTCTTTTTAATTGAGTGATTGAGTGGTGCACAAAAACATAATATTACTCATGCATGGTCACACTCGGCCAGTGGCTAATTACTTGTACAACGTCACACTGAGAGCAAACAATGGGTATCTTGGCTTCAAGTCCTTTAGTCTAACTACAAGAATATACTGCCCCTGTTGCACTCTTCAGCTCAGTTTGTTTATCTGGCGAACTTACCTGTCTGTGTGTTTATTGTGTCTTATTTTTTTCTTCCATTTATATCGGCTTTTACCTTTTTACTTTCTTTGCTGTATGATTTTGTTTATGTTTCGATATTGGTATCGTATAAACCAAAACTCATAAATCAAATGCCCACACCTTGAAAGCATATTAAAATGTATATGCACTGAAGGGTTTATAGCTGCTAAACACAGTATGTGCTTCTGCTGTAATGCTCTGTCCAAATATTGTTTCTCATACATGCAGGAGCCAAATCTGTTTGGTGTAGCTGTAAAGAAGAAATCGACTGTTCCTGTGAATTGTGACGGTCTGGACAAGACAGTCCTTTAAAGTTAAATGTTTCCCAGTTAGAAGAAATGCTGTTTAATAGAAGTGAACACCCAAGTTACAGTAACTTTGCAAAAGCTTAGACTAATTACAAATAAAGCACTGCTTACTAAAAAAAAAAAAACTTTGAATATGTTCAGTGTTACTGTGCTGCCTGTCCGACTGTAATGAAATCCTATTATAACGGCTTTCTTCAATGGAAATTTTATAAGGAATTCCCTCCAGTAGCTTAAAATTGAAATGAGCCTGGAAAACAAAAACAATCTAAATCCTCCCTTAGATAACCAATCATCTGCAGTCTGACCGGCCTTATCTCTTGTTCCTGTTCACTCAGACTCCCAGAGTGGTTTTGTTTTGTGCTTCCTCTGTCTCTCAGTAATGGACAGTGCTTCGCCCAACCATTATTAATAGGAGGGCTGAGTTAAGCTTGCCTTAAAAACACTTCAAAAGCTCTTTTAAAATGTCCTCAAAGAGGGTAATGGAGATACCAAACTGCTCAGGTATTAATTTTGGATGATTGCCTTACTCTTTGTAAGTTACAGAGTCCTGTTTGGGAAATATCAAAGGATTCTGCCTAATTGACACTGTCTGGTTTGAAAATGGATGGGTTGTGGTTTGTAACTGGTTTAAGTCAGCTCTTTACATCCCTGCAACAAGGTATTTACATGTCAGAGGGTGTGAGAACAAACAACATGTATGCATTTAAGAGGTTAATGAAAGAGCAGAACATTATGCTTTACAATCATTCTAGGATTTATCACTGTAATTAAATAGGCATAATGTAAAGTATCTGTGTTTCTAAATCACACACCATACATTAATTGGTATGGATCCTGATTATTAGGTCAGGTATTTTTATACATTTTGCTTACAAAAACAAAGTTGTTGCATTGCAGTATTCGGTTGCGTAGCAACCACATTTTGATTTCTCGTTTGCCCAGTCGTCAGGCTGTTACATTGTCCTCAGTGTTCGGTTTGCTAGGGCCTGCAGTGGTTACTGTGTCTCTGGAGAGTTTTGAAATTAGTCAGGGGTTTTATGTGTGTTTGTTTGTTCCTTAGCATCATCATCGGACAGATTTGAATTCCTGTCCCCCAACCGAAAGACCAGTACACAACTCTGAAACTGAAACACCTTCTTGTAAACAAGATATTCCGGCTCTAGGTTTCCTAGTTAAACAAATTTCAATAAATAAATAAATGTAATGTGATGTTTTTTAAGTAAAGAACTGCTATTTGTTTCTTTTAATCATTTCTGTAGTTCGGGACAAACACCAATCACAACATGTTTTAGTATAAATATTTATTGGGAATAGTGCGGAGTATGTTATATATCCACATCCATTTGGAATCTACCCTAACTTGGTTTGAGGGCTCGCTGCCTGCCAAGTGGACGAGGCGGGGCCTCCCCATAGGTAAAACCTACATTTTTAAAAGAGGTGGAGTTGGGGAGGTGGTGGGTTACGATGAAATCGAAATGTAACAGAGGAAAGTGAAGAGGGTATTTATAGTGCTAACAGTCTTAATTAGCTAATGTGTAAATTGAATGATTCCATTTGGTGACGCAGAGATTGGTGTCTGACCCTCCTTGTGAACTTTAGTTGTAAACTTAATTTATTCAAATGTAATTTGCTTTTATGAGGCACACTGAATTACCAGTTTCTCCCCAGTGTTGTTCCAGTTCATTACAGTTGAGGATTTTCAGTACATTACTATGGTATGGGTTTCACCAATAGAGCCAAAAATACCAGTTCTAACTTATGAAATCTCACACATCCAAAACAGCAACTCATACAGCATGCACTTTCTACACCAAGGCGTGGTTCACAATGAGGGGCAGCAGCTGCTTAGATGCTTACCGTATCATAAAAATATACATTATGCATTGCTGGCGCACAAGCACAAGCCTTGATTAAGGTCTGAAACCAATCAAGTTGCAGCCTCTTCCAGTTCCTGCAGCACTCCATCCCAGCTCTCTACGGAAATGCAGATTCGCCTAAGTTTGAGTTTGAACATAGAATCTAGAGCATTATTGAAACTAAAAAAAAAATGGTTGCATTTCTTAACTTCCAAAGTGGAATGACCAAGGACCATTAACATGACTAAACAATCAACAGATCTAGCCATTATCCCAATAGGTTTCATCCACTGAACAGTAAATGTACAACACAGAAAGCAGTTTTGTCCAAATTAAAATGCAAAGACACTTTACCACCGAGCAGCAAAGGTAAGGCAAGGGAGTCTTTTGAAAACAGATTAAAGAAATGGCCTGTGTGCTTTTCTTCTGACTCATGCATTTCCTGTCTGTTCTTTTCTAGTGTCTCGGTCCTAATCTTCAATACCACTTCGCATTGCTTTATCCTGGTCAAGCAGTTTCGTCCAGGTAATCAGCATTATATGACTTTTTATACCCATTGTGTTGGAAAGTTTTACCTATTAGAAGGAGGCAGCAGAAAGGCAGGCAGGCAATGGTGGGAAACACCAGCTACATGATGCTGTTCCTCTACTTAATTCTGCAGCCTTTAATAAAGAGCATGATTTGCTATAGGAGTTTGTTTGGAGGTTTTAAGAACACAATGTAAATTGCACACATTTAATGAATAGGCATGTATCAGTTATAGTCTTGAATTGCAGACATTTTAAACAAAAGCGTTCATAAAACTATTGACTGAGATCAGAGGTGTGAAGTCATCCAAATGTAGTTTAAGTTCTTTGTTAATCTATGAATTGTCTTTTGTCAGCTCAAAAACCTAGTAAATAAAGGCTCTAAATTCAGTGAGCGATAGGGTGCATGTTTTGTACAATTTAAATTTCATCTAGGATTTTTCTCATTAAAAATGAGTGACTACAGACAGGATACAGGGGCTGTTTCTACCCACCTTTCTCTTTTTTCACATATACAAAAATAGCGATAGTCCCCAAAGTCCCTAATCTGCTCTTCATTGTATCATCTTAAGCAGATTTTTTACTTAGCAATATCATCTTTGTTCGCTGAAGCTGCTGCTTTCCCTAATCTCAAGCTCAGCCTTACTGTAGTCAAGGGTCAAGCCCATTTTTGCAAGTTTGTTGTTTAAAACTTTCAAAAAATCCTTTAGTGTTGCACATGGCTACATTACAACAAAAAAGGGCCTGCCCTCCCCTTAGTTAGATTAAACAATCCAGTGATAAAACTGAGGAAAACACACCCAGCTCCCGCTTGCGTGTGTGTGAGGGTGTGGGAGCCAGTGCTGAAATATTAAATTACAAGAATCAGGTACAAACGTCCCTTTTTCTTTGTGCAGACCTGTCCTGTAGCTGGGGACTTCCTACTGGTTTCTCATATAGTTCAGTAATGGCAGCCTTGAGAGGCATTGTACTGCACGGGAGCCAGGAGAGTGTGTTACTGAGTTGACAATGGAAGGAAGTCCCTCCGTTTAGACTGGAAATGTTCTATAGCAACAAAACGTGGCAAGCAAAACTCTTAAATAGTGAAAGCAATGATGTAATACTTAAACAATAACCTGTTGAAGCACAGTTGTTGCTTGGTCTCACCCTGGTGATAGTGTAGATCAATCACTGTGCTTATTTATAGTTAGATTTGTGACAGTTGGAGGGGGGGTGGAGAGGGTGTTGTATATTGCGCTGTAAAAAGCAACATTGCCTTCGGAAGGTGTTTCAAGATATATCTCTTCAATATTCTAAATCATTTGTATTTCAAACCTCTTCTCTTTAAAGCTGTATACATGTGTGAGTGGGAGAAACACACCCCTCAGAGTCCCGAAGACAAGGTAAAAGAAGGAGAGGAGAAGGAAGAGAGTGAGGAGAGCCATGGGGACCCACCGACTGCAGCTGCTGGAGTCACTTATGAGCTCTGTGCAGGATTAGTAGACAAGCCAGATCTCTCGCTGGAAGAAATAGCCAGGCAGGAGATCCTGGAAGAATGCGGCTATGACGTGCCAGTATCGAAGCTCAGAAAAATAACATCCTACAGGTGAGGGATGCTGTATTTATTTAGACTTTGAACCGTAATATTTTTGTATACTATGTACACCATATTTGAATTTGTACATTTTCAACTGCCCCATGTTTTATAGCTGATAACACTTTGAAGAGTATGAGTTATATTGACATGCGGGGGAGAACTTATCTAGCCATCTTGGATGGGCAGAATTATTTTTTTTCAGTTTTATCATCAACTATTGCAGTATGCTGTATTTGCGAAATGGCTCCCCATTTATTTTTTTTTAGATGATAAAATATCGTTTATACGGTGGCTTTCAATCTTAGCAAGCAAATGTTGATGGCTCTCTTCAGTGGAATTTCTTAGCATAGTAAAGTTATTTAAGCAGCTTTTCATGGACCCAGAAAATATAAAGCCCATTGTGTGGTAAGCGGTGCCATTAAGACCAATGTAAGCTCTGCAATATCAGGCACTAAACTCAACACGCATAAGAAAATTTAGGAAGAAACCGAGGCCATTCTGCCTATCTAAGTTCACCCGGTTCCTAGCAGCTGATTTCCAAGTGATTCTACCTCAACAACAGCCCATTCCATACACTCAGCATGTTCTCCTTCCCTATGTCTTAAGTCTATTTCCTGGTCGTGGTCCTGGCTTCTGTACTGCGCTAAAGTAATAGTCTGGGTTAACTATGTCAGCACCTTTTAAGATTAAAGACATAGGGTTCTATTCATGGATATAAATGGCAGCATATCACCCTCTCTGGCACTGTAGACACTCACATGCACTGTCAGAAGGTTGATTTTTCATAACCTTTGGTACTTCAACTTGAATGATCTCAATAGAGGTATTTCTGTAAGTTATGTTTGGATCAATTGAGTGGAACCCATGCTCTACTAGAGCAACTCCAAACCCTAACCAACACACATGCTTTTACACTTTTGCTTATTTGGTGGGGAAACAACCATCATTTACTTGAGACTGTTACCCCCAAAGGTTATCCGGTCTCCCAGAAGCATTCCTTCACTGGTTAGTAAATCTGCATTCTGCAACTGAATGCCGTAAATCTCTCCAGAAGTATTGGTATCAATTTCAGAAGCATTAAACTGCACGCTTATCAGCATATCGCAGTTGTGAAAAGTTCTAAAATCATAAAAGCATGTAATTAGTCATGAACACCTGCTGATGCACCTGCTGCTAGTTGCTGTAATACAATGACCTCCTTCAATTGATATTACTTTATTTTCCCTGCACCTGCTTTCGCCTTATGTAGACATGGTGCAGTGGAATGAAAAATGCTGGCGTTTCCTTTTCTGCTTATCAGTTGCAGTTCAAGTGCTCTGTGTGTGCAAACACGATCATTGCTCCTCATATCAGTGCACTCCTAGGCACAGCTGCATGCCTGGAACTCCTGTTTTTATTCCAATTTGCGCTTAGTTGTGGAGCCCCTTGCCAGCTTATTATTTAATGACACTTCTGAAACTCAGCTACACTAATCCCCACCTCGCAGTTAATACTTGTTTGATAATAAAAAAGATGTCCTTGGATGGTTGATATCAGACCTGCAATCTGCCACAAAAATCCTGGTGCTTGTAAAATTAAGAACAGTACCACTCCATAAATGGAAGAAAGTCAGCAATTGATGTTGTAAAGTCTTAAACACACAGGACATGATCAGTAAAGGCAAACCATGGATTAGTAATAAAACACCATTCCAAGAAAGTGCTGTCGTGTATTGTAGTCAAATATTATGATTGATTGATTTTGAGAAATTGCACAATTATAGGCCTACTCGCAACTTAACAATTCAGGCTGGAGTCTATTGGTGTAATTATGTATCTGGGTGGAAATGTAGTTTAATGGCGCTTATTAAAATACAACGCATTTGTGTTGCACTGGAATAAGACAGAATAAAATGCTCATTTTGTTGGCTACGGTACACCCATGAGATATTTCCAAGAATGCGATACAAATACAGTGCGATTCAGCTGTAACTGCCATGATGTAATAAACAGGGCCTGACTGCTCAGCTATCCCTGAGTTTGGAGATCACAGATAAATGAACTTCTCAGTTTAACATTTATAATGTAATATATTCACTGTCCTTAGCTGTGATGTGTAGAGCTTTTAGCCATAAATTCAAATATTCGATTGAAAAAAAAAAATTACTAGCATTTTAAACAATGAAATATCATATTAGCTATTCCAGAACTGGTAACAAAATAAATAAACAGCCTTTTGTCATTCAAATTGTGGTATGTTCGCTGTCTGTGTTGAGTGTCACATGGTTGCACTGTGCAGATGAGAACACCAGCAGAAACAATTGAGATACTGGGCTCTATGCACAACACCTTAACCCTTTAAAGTTTCTTTTTAAGTATTTGTAAAGATTCTCTAAGGTTGGACAGGGATTTGAACCCGACAGTCAACTCCAAACAGCTTGGAATGTTTTAATGACTCTATCCTTACTAAGATAGCATGTGACTTTGGCAGTTGTCAGAGGGCACTGAAAACTTTGAAATATTGGTTTACATCTGTACTCTACAGCTATGGCCAAAGGGTTGGCATTACCCTATAGAATAAATTTTTTTTTTCAATATACTTAACGAAAAACTGACAAAAATTGGATAACGTGACATGAAATCTGTAGTTCTATTATGGCTTCCGGTAGACTTTTGTAATATCATTTTGTAGTTTCTCTCATTACATGATGTTAAATAAAAGAGCAAAATTATGTTTACACATTATATATATATATATATATATATATATATATATATATATATATATATATATATATATATATATATATATAATGTAATAAACATAATTTTGGCTACGGTATACCCATGAGACATAACACACCAATAACAATTAGCCACAGTCATTCAAAACGTACTATTTCAGAAACGGTTTGAGATACATACTTCATATTTGCAGAATTATACAAAGAATTCGCAGATGGCCTTGACCAAGACCCCCGATGTACATGTAACATCACACCCATATTGAGGTACTGGCTGTCTACTGTCTGTTAAATACAGTGTCACTTAACAGTTAAACATCTCACCATGGCAAGTCGAATGGTCTTGATATGTCTTCTTCCATTTATAGTATAGATTGCCATCAGTTTGTATCCTGAAACCAAACACACCACATCCCCGTTATCAGAAGCCATCCTTGATAGGACACCCACAATCGTATCAGTGAGATGGATCTTTCAAGTACGCTTCATTTTTCTGTAAACAACTGCATACCACGATGCTGTACATTTTCAGTCAACGCAGCAGTGATGGCAAGTTTATCGTATTTCATACAGTGAGATGTAATAATTTCATGAATTCATAATCTTCATGTTGCCTAATTATCGTAGATCTCTTTTTAATTGTCTTTAAAACAAGAGTGATCTGCGCTATTAAATGAGGGTGATTTTATCCTTTCAAGTATGTTTGCATTTTTTCTTTTTTATTTCCATTAAAATATTATTTTTTTCCTAAGCTGGTCCCAAATTCTTGAGAGGAGTTTCCTATATTTGTGGTTAATGATACATAAACCAAATGGTGCTGTATGCAGGTAAAAAAAACAAACAAAAAAAAATGTAACTCCCACAACCGGAGAAAATGCCCCTCTTCCTGACTTTTTTCCAAATTTTTCCATGTAGCAGACAAATAAGGTTAGTATCATTTGATGTTACAAGGGCTTTCCAACAAAATAGAACATTGACACAATAGGTTGAGTCACCCATATTAGTTTATGTGAGCTAAAAACGACCCATGTCTGTAAACATCAAGAGCTGGAAACTAATTTCACAACCAGGATTTTGGAACGGCATGCTGCTTTATGATGGGCAGTCTTCATCACAGTGTGCATCATTAACTGGCCCCTATGCCCATATGAGTCAGAGCAGAGGCACAATCCACGAGTTACGCTCAGTGTTTGCACTTAAGCACTTCCTAGGCAGGCAGGCACAGGCCTTTGCAGTAAACTATTGCATTTGTTCAGGCCAAATGTGTAATAACCTAGGGAGTGGGTTACTGACACGATTCCCTTTCAACATCCAGTGCCAAACACCTTTAAGACTGCCCAAGTGTTGAAATAAAAAATAATGATACAAATGCAATAAGGTGTGTGTTTAATTGGTACCTCACATATTTTCTGTGTTCAGACATGAAAAAAAGATTGTCTTCTACTTTAAAAACAAGTCATTATTTAATATCTTTTCAGCTATTCTCTATTGGAATCTGAATTATTTACTGGCTGTTCAGTTACAAATTCCGGTTGATTTTATTTGTTGGTTTCTTTTTGTTGCGGTCGACCCAGGTAAAGAATATTTTTCTTTTTCTTCTACTGAAATGCACTGCTGGTTTTTTGGCAGGATTTAGTAATACCCTTGGAAATGTTTCACCATCGTGTGCCAGCCTTTGTGAAAATATTCCAATGGTATACAGTGAACCAATGAATGTAAGATAGCACTGCAATAATATTAAACAAAATGCCAGTGATGGTTAACCATAAATTGTTAATCATATAAACCATATAGCTTTTCACAAAAAAAAAAATGTAAGGATTGTTTAAGGATTTTTTTTAATGTTGGAACCAAACACTCAATCATTTTTGTTATTTCAAATGTAATTTTACCGAATATTATTCTCTTAATTTCTGTTCAGTGTTGTCCAGCTGTAATAGGGAGAGTACAGTACAGTAGTTCCAGACCAAATCAATCCACAAAACACTCTCATCATTCCCCCTCTGACTTCTCGTGTGGGTCATGTTTTGTTTACCGTCCAATGGGCTAAAGACTCATAGCTATGTTCTCCAGATCTTTATTGGCACTAGGTAAAAAACACAAAAAAAACACCCCGGGTCATTCCGTGACAAATCATCCAACAGGTAACACCCTGCCATCTCCGATTTACACCAGACTTGGTTCTTGGGGTTGTTGCTTTCCCCCATTTCTAAGAAACCTGAATAATCTTCATAACACACATTTCATTTGAATCAGGTGACATGAGTAAATGAATAACACCTCATCAGTGGGGGAGACAAAGTCAGCACCTTTTAGTCTTTTTGAATCTTGATTCTGAAACTTGTAGCCTCTTGGGGAAGACGAAGTGACACTAGGGCAAATAACACTGCAAAGAATGTTGACATGGGTTACCCATCATTTGTCATCCTTCTCTGGCCAGCAATACTGCTGTGATTTCCCACCAGGGTGCATGAATTGCAAAAATATCACCTTCCTGAATTTTGCACAGACGAAGCTGACACCTTGACCTTTTCTTGGTCATTTTTGGAGTATTTTATTTCAAATATATTTTTTATACTTGCCAATCTAAAAATGTGAATTTGAGCTTGTTTGCCTGAAACAACCCTAAGAACCAAGTTTGGTGTAAATCATACGGTAGGGTTTAAAACTGTTTTGGGGTGATTTGTCACCTATGCAGTTCTAAAATGAATGAAAAACTCCTTAACCCTTTTTAGCTTTTGGTTTTATTTATTTTTGGTTTAGTAACCTTGGTTGCATTTTTGCTTTGTTAAAGACAATGTGGTGTATTAAATAACCTTGAGAATCTGTAGCCCTATGTATGGTACTGAAGGTTTCTTTATTTTTCAGAAGGAGTTAACGCTGTTCATGTTAATGTTTTTAGGTCTGGGGTCGGAGTCACTGGATCCAAGCAGACCATGTTCTATGCCGAGGTTTCCGATGATAACTGTGTTGGGGAAGGTGGTGGTAAATCCCAGGAAGGAGAGCTCATCGAAGTGGTGAAGGTCCCTTTACCGGAATCCATGAACTTTGCATTTGATGAAAGCCTCCCCAAAACCATGGGGGTCCTCTTCAGCTTTATGTGGTTCCATAGCAACATGGCACCTAAGTACAAAATTTCAACAAACGTGTAAAAGCTGCTGAAAGAGTGAATAGTGATGTGACTAGTATTTTGGAAATAATAGTCTAGATATTCTTAGTGTTTTTATATATGTTATGTGTGACCCCCCCGCCCCCCCCACCACAACACTAATATACAAGGCGCTGCATTGAATGAAAAACTATGAGAAAAAAATACACATTCCTGTACCTATAAGACTGATATCAATGAAATAATAATAATAATAATAATAATAATAATAATAATAATAATAATAAATAAATAAATAAATAAATAAATAAAACAAGGGTTACCACAAGTATAATTTGTAGTATTGTATTTGCTTTCTGGATGTTTTGCAACTTGAGATCAGTCAGTAACTGGAATGCTTGTTGTCTTTTTGTTTCTGCTTTAATAAGCACGGTAAAATCTTTTTATTGGCAGCACGTGTGCTGCTGTCAGGTGTGACATTGTTAGTGGGAGGGGTTCCTTTTACAGATCCCTTCAAGCACTCACAGCCAACTCAGGTTCTGCTATCTAGTAGAAATTACTTGAAGCTTAGAGATAAAAAAAAAAAAAAAATCAGCACATAGCAGCATTCTCAAATTAGCTAGCTTTAGAGCTTCACAGTTTATATATTGAGACCATGGCTTTTAATGATTGAAAGAGCTAAACGGTGCACTGCTAGAAACAATCAACATGAGAAAGACGCACCAAAAAAAAAAATACAAGGGATAGCGAAAGATCGCACACGCAAAGGAGAAAGGAAACAATAGCGCCTTGGGCTATTGAATCAGACTATATAGAAACGTTCCAGGCAGTTTCAGTACACCAGTATATACAAATGATTGGCCCGAGCCATTTGGATACCTGTCATCCTGTTTAGTTGGGACATAAAAGTCTGAATATGATGGCTACGGATCACTTGCTTGCATGACCTTGTTTATTAAAGTACCTTGCTTATTTATAATAGGGATAAGGTTACTCTGAGACTACTGCACACAACATGATACCTGTAGCCACTACGGGAAGCAAGAGCAACTTTAAGAGCACCTGCATTAGATCTTGACATTGATGTGTTAATGTGACATAGTTCCATGAGTTTAACCCTTTAAAGATCAGGCTTTATTGACCTGTCGTCAACATTGTGTCTTAAGGAAAATCATTCGCTAAGTCTTCTTCACCAAATCTACACTACAAACTGCTGAAAAGAAGATAAATAAGGTTAAGAACATCCAGCTAACACTACAAACAAACATGATTTTTCCATTGCAGCAGCTGTATTCTTAGTAATAAGGGTCAATAGGGTTTTGCTACAGTATATGATGATATTTCTAAAAACAGTTTCTATGGACTAAAACTAACAGCATAGGTAGGTCAGCAAAATATTGTTATTTTTCACTCACGGGTTACAGAGTATAAGTTAAAGTTCACAGTACAAAGATACTCTTATACAGTCCAGTTTGTTTACATGATCACATTAATATGTTCCTACATACCGTATCACCAATTAAGAGAAAGTACAAAAGTCAAAGGCACAGAGGGGAATAAAACTAGCAAGTACAAATTAAGCTGGGGCAGTTAATATTATTTGCCTTCACTTAAAAATAGGGCCCTGTATCTCCATAAAAAGACATAGTAAGTGTATTGGATTTAGGGGGGCAGAAACTAAGGGTAAAGTCCACCCTTCAAGCCAAACAGATGGATGTTTCACACCAAATGTCAACCAAGGAGTTGCAGGTTCTTTCACATATGAAGGTCACACCAGCAAAGCTCCTTTTATGCTAAAAAAAACAAAAAACAAAAGTGGAGTTGTTAAAAGTGGAGTTGTGGTAGTCATGTGATTTTTCCTTGGCTGTTGAGAGAGTATGTTTGCAGTGTAAAGAGAAAATCTGTACACTTAAAGGAAATACGTCTAGTAATTTAGGCAG
Source organism: Polyodon spathula (assembly GCF_017654505.1). Lineage (NCBI taxonomy): Eukaryota > Metazoa > Chordata > Actinopteri > Acipenseriformes > Polyodontidae > Polyodon > Polyodon spathula. Next base: position 3,688,959 of record NC_054545.1, read on the forward strand.
AAAGGCCAGTCAGTTGGCTGTGTCATGTTATATGTACCTGCATAACTTGTTTTTATATTGAGGTTGTATGCCAGTATTGAAGGAACCCACTAAAAAAGGTTTTCATTTGTACTTGAATTTGTTTTAAACTATTTTAAGTAGACATTATGTAAGGCAACTTTTTTTGCAATTGTTTTTTGTGTTATTTTTTCTACATTGTATATTCTAATTAGTCTCTTAGTAATTATTTGGTCATATCATACCTTTTGACTTGTAGAAAAGGGTATCATTAAACTGCGATTGCATGAGCTCTACATTTAGATGAATTACATCTGTAGTAAATCTGTAAATAAAAGGGTTCAATTCCAAAAAGGTTAATCCAGGTGTATTCTTACCTGTTTTAAAGAATGTGGTTTCATCCTTTTCACAAATAGACTTGCCATGGCCAAAGTTAAAAGTCTTCTTTTCTTTGTTCTTCTATTCTTTGTTGTCAACCACTGTGCGTATAATTGTACCATATATAGTTTCCTGTCTGTGTATCTATTTTATAATTATTATTATTGTTTTTTTTCAAAGTTTTGACGGCAACTTCGCAAACTCCATGGACTTCACACAAACTATTTACAAATGTCTAAAAATGTAATTAAAAAATAGTGACCGAAGGGGATATATTGCAGGCAACTAGAGCTCCTTAACTCAAAAGGCAAAGTCTTTACCCAAGGCTTCTCAAAAAAATTCAAACATTTGAATAACAGCATTAACAACCACTCGGAATGATTGCAAACACATTAAAACAGCAAGGGAACAGTGGAAATAAAAATGAAGGAAATGTCATCCGAAACTGTTTAATCTTTACAGAAATGCAAGCACTCTTAACAAATAGTTACAGGTATCTGAATTTGATCCTCATATCCTTCACTTTAGTTGTGCATGTTAGGCCATGTTCTGTAACTGGACCTCAACTGACTGAGTTTCGTAAACAAAAGACAAAACCATAACCCGAATCTCACCCAGCAGCTGGGAACGGTGTCATCTGTACACAAATAAGACTCATTTGTCAGATCTGCCTCGCAGCTCATAGATAAAGGTTTGGGGGGAAAAAAAACAAAAAAGTAAGACTTTCCGTTTGTCCCTTGACTGATGAGTTTGATCAGATACATTGAGTTGCCAGGGTGATATGTGTATGCTGCTGTTTAAGCCTTGTGGTAATCATTAGACTTTGGTTCATTCAAAAAGACAGAAAAAGAAAACAGGTATTAACTAACCGAAGATAATTATCCACTCCTCTCTATAGCAACAGTAATCTACAGCTTTGCAGTTGGAGGTGCTTAACAGAATCCTGTTTTTGCCAGTGGCACATTCGTCAAAAGAAAGAATCTACAGGTTTGTGGCAGTGATTTGGTAATGAATCCAAAAACTACACATGGAATTGCGACCTGGAGGTAAAATATAAATAAATAAGTAAATGGTTCCTCACTTTAATCTTTGTAGAGGGCACTGTAAAAAAATAACAATGAACCTTAAGTAAAAAGAAAACAAAAACACAGACAAACAAAATGTCAGCCTGGCTAATTAAGCTACTATACCCAAGACACAACCATTTGGTTACAGCTCTAGTAACACAAAAACTATATTTAAAGATTTAGTAGATAAAACAGTAAAGACAAATACCTTAAAATATAGATGATTTAAATATATATATTTTAAATTACATGTATTAATGTGAGGGGTTTGCATTGTTAAATAAACACTTCACTGTGGGACTAGGGTTGTAGAAACATAAACAATTCAACTTCAGTGTGTATTACATGCACAACATTCAACTTCAGAATAGCAGGATTAAGACATATTAGAACAACATTCGGCATGCAGTAGTCTGGCGCTCAACATCCTCTTTGCACAAAAGATAATTGGCCAAAAACGGGCTTACATCTGCAAAACCTAGGCATGATGCCAATGATGCTGTATCTCAGCAATAAACAGTTTTCAATTCAAGTGTGCCATCCGATTTCATCCCGTTTCTGTTGTCATTTTAATAATTGCATTTTAAGCCCATTTGCTTGTCTCTTTAATTCTTGCAGTAACCAATGTCCGTTGCTTCAAATATAACATCTAACCTGTTTCATGTTCTTTTTTTCCACTTTTGAGCACAGGGGGTTACAGGGGTTTCTCTTCAGTGGCCTGTGGACTGACACGTGTCACTTTATAACTATGCCAAGTTCATCGGTAAAATTTCCTTTAGAGTTTGGAACATCCCCGTTTTACTATTGAATTGAATATATCGAAGACCCTCAATGGTACTCAGAACCCTGTGGTGTTTTCTTTTTATAGTGTATAAAGCATATATTTATTGTTTTTGGCTGTTCTCCCTTCAAAACTACAACAAACAGAGACTAAATTGAATGCGGCTGCCAAGGTGGGTAACAGAAAGAGAAGACAAAAGCTTCCTTCTCAAAAACCGTAATCAAAATGCAACATAAGCCTAAATAGTGTAAGCATTGCACAGAGCTGTACAAACACAGTGGCCCAGGAACCATACATTTAAGTAAAACCTGGGACAACTAAATAAGCCTTCCACAGCCTTGGGTCCATTGCAACAGAACTTTCTACTGAGCCAGGGCTGTATTTATCAGGAATCCTGTTTATATGAATTTCTGATTGATATACTGTAATATGATTGGCTAGTAGTTCCTCGGTTTAATTGCCTCACCAATGTGTTCCCAGTTCAGCCAGGCCTCTGGTTGCTTGCTGATCATATCAAAGATGGCAAGTGTTGCATTTGAAACAGTTTTTGGATATATGTAATATTATTTTTAATGGACATGTTTCATGAGACGTGTTTCTTTATTTAGTGTAGTTTTTGAATGGATTCATGCTATTTATCTATATAATTACCTATGTTATCACACAAATTAATATCATACATCACTTAGTCAGGTGAACAAATCAGAGTGGTGCTGTAGCTGTGCTTTTTTTTTTTTTTTTTTATATACTGCCTTGAACCCTAATTCTGCCAACCCTTAAACCCAAAGCTGCAGTCAGTGTGCTTTCAGATCGCATGCCCATTATTTTAGTTTTTACATACAGAAACAACATCTAACAACATTGGGTTGGCAAGTCATGCTTTTCATGGTCTGCTAAACTTACAGCACCTGTATTGTCATAAGATCTAGTATCTGCACATTGCAGTGCAGTGTTTAGCAATAACAAAAAACACAAATATCATTCTTTCCTGTAAACATATCGACAATGATGATTTGCCTGGTCTTCTTTTATGATCATACCACATCCTGTAATCTTCAAATGCACCATTCTAATACAAGAGAGCACAGTAGCAGAAACAGAGGGGTCAAATGCAGTCTAAACTAAAGAACTAAATATCCCTTTTTTCTGTTTTTGTTGCTAGAATAGAAAAGCTTTTTTTTTTGTTATTCAGTGAAAATCTCACATTTGTACATTTTCATCTTAAAATAAATATAAATTAAATTATAAATCCTTATACCACTGAAAGGAGAAGGGAGAAAGGTGCTGGTAGGGAAAGCCTACCAAATCTTCTATCTGACTCTCGTGAGAGTTGCAACGGCGTTTAAAAAAATCAAAGATGGTTTCGATGGATGATGTTTTCGTGGACAGCACAGTACTTGGTTGATTCCATTAGCTGGTGGTTACTTTTATGTTTTCACAGCACAGCAGATAGCAAGGTTTAGATTATAGGCCAGTTTGGAGTGCCAGGTTAAGATTAGCAACTCCTCTAGAGACTTCACTAGAACCCACTGTACATTGTAAATGTACTGACATGATCATCCTAATATTAGAATCCATATTTTTTGTTTATACAAAAAAGGGTGTTTGTTATAGTGAATGGATATGCATTATCTTGTTGCAGGAATTTCTAAATTAAATGTTAATACTTTATACTGGGTAGCAGTGGCATTCTAAAGAATGGCTTCTCAGTATTACCCAGTCCCCTGTACATTGAAAAACATTTCCAGCATGCTCATTAAACAAATAAAAGGAACTCTTGGGGCAAACCCTGAGTGCCTTGCTGGCAAATTGAAAGCTCAGCTTATTTATTATTGAAGTCATAACGGTATTTTTTTTTGGATGAGGATGTTCTGAATGTATGCAGTTAGAACAGTTACTTCTGCAAGAGGAGAAACCTTTCTCACCCATATACAAAATGCAATATGAAAAATAAACCTGTTCATACAACGCCTACCTCAGAATAATAGTGAATCAAACCAGGAGTATCCAGCAGTGACATGGCCACCATCCCCTTGAGTAGCAGGGCCATAGAAGCTTCCTAAAGGGCTTATCAGAATGCACAGGCATGGGAAAAAGAAAAAAAAAAAAACTTCTACTAAATTAAGATTGATGTTAAAAGCAAACATAAAATAACCTTAAGTATGGAATGAGAAATTAAGGAACATAAACCTTTGAAGTTTTAATCCTACTCTGTGGGAACTGTTTCATATTGAAAACAGGCAGGCTTGTATCAGGAGTACTTATACGTAAAACAAACCAGATGATTTCGGCTTTTACATTTTGCACTGGAAAGCGAGGTTGGAATGGTTAACTGTGCAGCACGAACAAGTTCACAGGATTCCCAGAGCTGCTGTTATATTTTCTTTCCATCCAGCTGCACAGCCCCCTCCAGTCTGGAACCCCATCCAAATCCAAACTGGGGAACCCATTCCATCTGGCAGAGAGAGCCAGAGGCAGTCTCTGTGACTTGCAGGTGGTGTGGGCCATCTGCGGTGCGTAGTGTCACCCTGGAACCTCTGGCTGGGACCCCACGCTTCGTCTTGGCTACCTCCTGGAGAGAAGCGTTTTCACCCCCTCCGGTTGCTTTGAAAATTGTGAGTGGCTACTGGGCTGATGCACTAGTGGGAGAGAATCGGATCCGAAACTTCCTTCTCTGTCCACATCTGCAGCTGCTCCACCTGCTCATGAGGCGGAAAGGAAAAAAAAAAAAAAAAAAAGAAATCAATGAACGTGGGTTGAGTGAAACCAAATCCAAAAATAAATTTTAAACAGATAATAAGCTTTTTTAAAAAGAAAGAAAGAAAAAGAGAAGGTCAGCCATGTATCCATGTATTTTCTTTTTCTATCTGACCCTCGTGAATAGGGTAAGACGATTCTAGTGTTACTAATACTGTAAAATAGAACAATAAATGAGTCCGGCCTAGCTGTGATTCTTTTAAGTAAATCACTGAAGCACTGGTCTCGTAGATCTGCTTCACCACACAACACGTAGCACAACATCTCCACTAACAAACTACACATCCTAACAACATGGCAATGGCTATTTATCCATCTACATTGAAGATGAAATATTTCTAAAGCTAGATCTAATCAATCGCTGCAGCCTCCAGTTCTGGTTTATTTTCCTGTGGAAATGCATTGTCCCATGCTGACAGAGGTCCATGGGAGCATCACTGAAAACAGAGCTGGGCCTCACCGTGGAAGAAATTGGGAACCACAGGGCTGTTACGTGTAAATGCATAGGGTTAATCAACTAAGAATGTATAAAGCTTTTCAGATGACGGAATTACTTCAGTTGTTGTTGCATACGAAAAATCTGAATGTTTACCAGGGGATTCTTTTAGTTATTTGTTTTACAACTGCATGCATTAAAATACAGCACTATGGAAGGAATAAATTAGCATGTTAATTAAGTTCAGAAGAACACATGGATTTATCAACTAGAATCATAGCAACACTACCTATACTGTACTGCCATCCTGCTTGGATGCAATTCATGTTTTAGAAATGCATGTATACTTCTTTTCTTCAAGGGTAACTGCACCCTGAACAAACTACCATAAATACACCAAGCAGCCTACAGGCAAGGCAGCGCTGTGATCTAGGAGGACTACGAAACTGTAAATGATAAAAGTCTACAGTTATCATGAATACACCAACATTAACAAAAATGTAAAAATAAAATGTGTAAAAAAAAAACAAAGGATAATCATAAAACCTACCACTGAATTACAATTAAATAAAGCAATTACTACTATAATATACCGATCGACAGATACCGACACAGACCCTCTTTGGTCTCTAAAACGTTTTGTCTGCCAGCTTATAGTGCTTCCTTAACTACCTGTTACCAAGAAACGGCGGTGAAAGCAGGTCATGTGATACCAGCCCCTCTTTTGTCTACAGACAATGCCTGTCTACTTTTTTCTTGTAAAACTGTCGACACAAATATATAACCTGTATTTCAATCTTGATGGATGTGCATAAGTGTTTTGTAGGATAGTTTTCCTGTATTGTCAAATTATACTGTCCAGAGCTGTTTTTTTTTTTTTTTTTTTTAAATCAGAATTTCATTTATTCATAAAAACAAAAAAATCTTTCAATCCAGTGTGGACATTTGGAATCAACATATAGGCAGTTTAGTTTGGTGTAATAGTCTCTATCTAAGATTAACCATGCTGACGTACGATATTATATTGAACTACAGATTAAACTAAGAAGGCCAGACATACTAGCGAAAGCAGAGCTATTAACAGTCTCGATCTCCCAATAGCATTATGAGCTGAGCTCTGATAAATACCATTTAGAGATTTACACTGTACTTTAACTATTGGATAATTGCCTTGTATTACTCTACACTGTTGTAAACTGACAATATTAAAAGCCATTGTTCCTAGGGAACACAGTAAGGGATTTAGATCCCATAGCATTTTGCATCTCATTCTCAAACCTACAAACTCCTGTGACATGTCGATGTATTATTCAATGGAAATTCTTGCAACTTCTGTGGTGTTGTATTAAAAAGGGTTCTCTGTTACTGAAGGAATTTCTCTCACAAATGGTTACAATGGATTTAACACCACAGGAGTCCTGTCCACCTGGTGTCCTGTGTTGAATATAAATAGCAGTGGAATGCACGTTGTTTTGATAGCAGTATGACGGCACCAATTGTTTCGCTTCAGACGGTTTACTTCAGTGGTCATTAAAGTGAACCTCTCAGACAATGTCAGCCAGGATATTACCATGTACAGTACTGATTAAAAAGATGGAGGTTACACTAAATGGTTTATCCCTATTTTTCTCCCTGCCATTTAACATGTTTTTAAATAGAGTAACAGTTGGAACAGATGTTCATGCACTGTTACAAATGAGGTTTTTCAAGCTGTGCATTTTTATTTTAATTCAAAACTGTGGCTTGTTAGGTACTCTATTGGGCCATTAAATAGCCCCCACAATTGCCAGACAGATTGCCCCCCCATACCTTAACTCCTTATGTTATCATGGAATCAAGTGGGTGATGTAAATAAATGGTTTTGATACCAGCGCTATACATTTAAAGACAGGTTATTGGAACGTCTACGCCCATAGTGTTTTTGTTGAGCTCTGATAGTGATCTGCTGTAGTGTGGGATTGACTTTGTGCCACTCTTGGAATGTCTGAGTGATGTTGCCTGGATCTTTCCTGGCTCCGAAGGGTAGCCGAGGCAAGGTTTTGTATGGGGGAGACATTGGGTAGATGAAGATAGGTTCCTTTGTTGTTATGTGCAGTATACAATAAACCACATGTCTCACTCTACTTTCTGGCTCCCTTCATCTCTGTGACTCTTTTATCCCACCATTGGGACAATGGTTACATCTCTATTGTGTTTCGCCATTGTAAGTCTGGAACTCAGTGCCCCCCACCAAACCCCACCCCCCCACATGTCCCCCCATGTTTAATACAGCACACAAGCGATCAGCCAACCTTTTTACATCATGCCACACGCGTGATAAGAGGAGGTCGTAAAAACCTTTCATGTGTAATTTGACACATTCGATAATAATAGTTCCCAATGTTTCTATTCAGGATATGCCATCTGTGTTGGCTTCCATAGGCCGTTTCCCTATCCCTCTAATCTCTCCCCGTTGCATTCTCGCTCCCATTTTCACAGGTGTGATAGCCTTTTCATGCATGGCTGAGCTTTTCAGATACATTGTGCGCACATCTGGAGGTATAACTCTGGACAATGGAAAAAGTTATTCAATATGATTCCGCTACATAGCAGCACTCTACTGGCCATCTGTATGCAAATGAGAAAGTACACCAGGTAAAGAAATATTAGAAGGCACCGTGGAAAAAAATATATGCCGTTGTCATTGCTAGATGACTGCATTGCGTCTGCTATAGGCAGAAAAAAAGTGGCCATGGTAAATATAGATACACAAAAATTAGATATTATATAGACATTATTATATTAATTTAATCATTGTTATATTTTCTCAGTGTGTAGGATAATGCTATCGTTTGTTCCATCAAGCATCTAGTGTAAATCCTGCCAAATCAGAAGGCAAAACATAGAATACCAACAATCGGTGCTAATCAGATCTTTGAAACCAGCAGTGCGTGTATTAATAAAACCCAAGGCTGCTCCTGGTTGAAGACACATTGCACAACACTTCTATAATAAGTACTGACTGAAGAGGTAGTAAATGCACAAGGATCATTGTTCTGCATACAGTTCATAAATGGTGCGCACAATGCTGTGGAGGATTTAAATTGATATGGTGATTTTTAAGGTGCTTAACTAACTTCAAAATGTATTCCTGATGACAGATTTAACTCTCTGAAGACATTTCACACAACTGTTGCTGAGGTTTGGAAGTACATCTTTTAGAAAAATCTAATCTGTTGACAAATCAAAGAGAAGAGCCAAGCCTGCTATGGACTTCCATTCTCCAGGGTTCATCCATACTACATGCCATAAAGTTGTGTAAAATTAACAAACCTACACCCCCATTGCTAAGGCGTCCCGTTGCCTTCTCTTTGACGCTTGCAACATAGAAAAAGAAAGGTTTTGTGATGCCACATAAACTGTATTAAAGTCAGGCTATAGATAGCACAAAATTAGATAGCCCCAGCACCATTGTGCTTTGTGTCTTTAGTGACATCAGTGCTTAATACAGGCAATGGCATGAGGTCATGTCGTATTCAAAATATTGAGAATGTGGACGACACACTGCGAAATTGTGTTTTGTCAATTATTCTGGGCACTTCCAGAATTCTACAGCACTGAACATTTGCTGCGCAGGTTATGTGTCCCTGTGGAAGTTGCCTTTCCTGGCTCCCGTCGTTGAGCTAAACCTGGTCAGGGGGCCAGGCATGGAGTAGTGCATCATGCTGGATCGTTTTCATTTTCTATATGTGTAAGCAGAGCAGAGGAAATCTACATCAGAGATAATTCCAAGCAAACCTTCCAAGATCATTTTAATGTCAAGAGCTTCCTATTGGCTCTCTTGTACAAACTTAAAAAAGTAACCTTTTTTGGCCAAACATAAGTACAGGGGAAATCAAAGACCACTATGGTCACAGTAAAAGGAGCTGATGGTAATGTAGATATCACCTTGATTTGTCAAAGAGATCCATGTATGGGAGACTTGCATTAATGTACAGCTGCACCCAGTATCAGTTGGTTGAAGGGTTATAAAAAAAGCCTGTGTGCTGACATGCTTCTATATTCCCACATTTGTCAATTTTTCCTGTCTATTCCAATGTCCATCTGGCCTGCTCAAAATCTGATTCAGAGCAGGAAGTATACAATCATGTTACCAGCTTCACTGCTACACTGCCTGGCTTATTAAAGAGAAGAACAAGGATAACATGCTGGTACAACCCATAGGACAAGACTGCTAATTTTTAGTCAACATACAAATCTATTATTACTTAAGGTAATTTTTCATGTTCTGTAAGTTTCCTCACTCAAGAACTAACTTCTGTGCAAATTCATTCATCTTCCTTATAGAATATACTTAAGTCCAATGCAAAGACTTTCCCCTTTAGGTTATCTTCAAATGGAGCAATGGCGTAGAATGCTTCCTCCAAATTACCATTGGTTGTGACCCAAGCTTCTACAACAGCCATTCTCTGCAGGTTTAGAAAAAAATTTAAACAGAAATTGATCGTCAATGAAACGGTATAGAAGGATATAAATTATTGCCACCAAATTTCTTTACATTTGTTTTCTTTGCATGAAGAGAGCATGTCTCTTTGTAATACACAGAGCTTTAGGATATTGATAAAGAACAGTATCAAAGAAGCAGCGGACCATAAAACACACAAGTCATGGAATTCCTTTAGAATTTTTATTGGTTTGGAATCAGTCTCCTTCAAAGAGACAGGCATGGTACTTTCAGATAAGACTGGAGTCTTTTAGATACAACTGTGTCTGATACAATCCTGTATATTAGACATATCAAAAAGTATTAATAAGTTTCCCTAATGGGTTTCTCTAACAGCCTTTCTCTAGAATCAAATTTTAAAATAAACATTTTACTTAAATATATCGTCTTGCTTCTTTCAGGCTTTGAATTGCCTGCATTTCTTGTATGATGAATTGGCATATAGTAAAATTCCAAATCAAAACATATATATATTATATTGCCTGCACCTGCTACACAGTAGCAAGATCTGCCGATTTGTGACCAAGGCCGTCTTCAAAGTTTCATAATTATTGCTGGGCAGTTTGTTCATCTCTTGGGCAGAGATGAAGATGAACAAACTTTTTTTTCCAGGATTTTCAGTTACAGTAGTTTGATTTTATATGGACATAAAATCTAAACTACCAAAGCAATGGAGTGTTCTAATAAGCTACTGTATATGTTTATCACAAAATGGGTTTCTTTTGTTGTTTGGTTACATTTAAATCCACCATAAAATCTAGGGTGTTGTAACTTGTAGACATGCAGAATGGATTTGTAGAGTTAATGTTTATTTTTCTATCTGTCAATGCTGTGTAATTAGACCAGTTTTTCTCCAAAAGTTTGCGTGTTTCCCTTCAATTGCCATTTCCAAGATTGACATCCCATGCCCGGATAGCTGTGTTATCGTGTGAAATGCAAATTGCACAGTGCTTCAATCAGATAACAGTAATCTGTAGACACTTCCAAACAAATGATGACACTTCACAAACTGTGAAAGGAAATTAGACGGGCAATTGTGTTGGCAAAGGGGAAAACCTCTGAAGCACGATTCCAGTATTAGTTCAATTAATCAAAGGGTTTTTTTTTTAAAGTAAATCAACCATCCATGAGCAAGCTATTAGTCAGACCAGTCTTCCATGCCCATGGTGGAGGAAAGAGATGAAACAGACTTTCAACTGATCAACTGCAATTCAAGTTCTACAGATATATCTTTCAGAAAGTTCATTAAAAAGCAAACGCACACTATATCAGATGCAGATGCTGCTATGCAATGCAGTATCTTTACATGAAGCACACATTGGTTCACTTTATTTAAATATCCAGGTATACTGTGGGGAGAGAGAGAGAGAGAGAGAGAGAGAGAGAGAGAGAGAGAGAGAGAGAGAGAGAGAGAGAGAGAGAGAGAGAGAGAGAGAGAACGGTCCAGATTGTTTTCTGAGAGAAACTAAGATAGAGAGAGAAACTAAACTTTACCTGTATTGGAAGACTGAAGACTAACAGGCTGTCTTCATTCAGGTCAAGCCAATGGCCAGTAGATGATGTAGCACAGTGAACTGAACTATCCCCAGACAACTGCCACCCCAAAAACATTGCTCAAGGTGGTGCAACGTGTTTTTCAAATCAGCAAACTCATCCTCATGTGAGTCTTCCTGTATCCAAAGCAGTGGTGCGTTTACCCTGTTTATCAATCATTTATAATCTTGTGTTGTCATTCAGACATATATCAGCGCATCTTTCAGTATCCCACTTTCACTCAATAGGGTATGAAACAAGTGGGACCTCAGTAATAGCGGTACCCTACGGCACAGTTGTGACAAATCTTTTCAACCCTATTGCTAGGATGGTCCTTCACTATTTTATTTTGAAATTAAAGTTGGCAAATCTTCATGCAACAATCAAAGGATCAAACTGTTTTGCTTCTTTTAATTAAAAGCAAGCCAATGTTGGATTTATAACATTTAATGAAGGTATTAAAACAATAAATCCCCCTGTACAGCTCAATGGATATGAAGAGAACAAAACTGTACAAAATGCTTTTCTTTCTCTCTTTTACAATGCTGTGTTCCTTCCTCTGTAACAAAAGATTTTAAAAAAAGCAAAATGAAATGCAGAGACAAAGTTAAGCCAAACCACAACTTTAAGAGATTTTTTAGACAGATGTTCTCATAGCCAAACATTTAAAAGGATAATAAAAAAAAACGCTTGCATTGTGTCATTATGAATCTATGACTCTGGTTTGAATTATCGACTGCACTCACTATGATAGCCAGATAGATCCGTAAGTGCTGGTATGATACAGGTCAGTGAAACAGCTGAGGTTAATCATGTTAAAACCACCCACTAATCTTCCGCTCAGCTAACCTGAAGCCGGGTCATGTGAGAAAAGGACTTTCAAGAGGTTACTGCTGCCCCTATCTTAACACAATGCGCTTATCGAGTTAAAAGCGTGCCAATCAAGGTTAAAATTAGTTTTCTTACCTCTTATTAGCACCAGCAATATTATCGCTCATTCCCCTTTTTTGAATGTGTGGATTGTTTTTTGGTGCTATGCTTTTATTTTATACATTTGGAATGTGCAGGTATTTCAAAGACAATATAGATGAAAAGTTGCTGCTGCTTCCTTGCATTGTACCCTATAACAGCGTGGCTCATAGTGAATAATGATCACTCTGTAATCAGATGACATGACCTACAGCAGCAGCTGAAGAAACAAAAAATGTTGAGCACTAAGTGGGATTTACCTATTAAGTGCCATTGTCCTCATTTGAGGAGAGGCTACTTTGTAATTTTTCAGAGCATTTTTCACTGGTATCTACCTGATATTTAAATGATTTCTTTATCTATATTGTTGTGATAGCTCATATTGCTAACGGCAATTGTTAATTGTGAATGTAACAGTTAATTCTGCAAATATAGCCCTGCAGATGCGTTTATGATACCTGAATATAAAATAAAAAAATAAAACTGAAGTCTAAAAATGATACATTTCTCGGTGTCTTCAAACCCACAGTGATGATAAAGCTCCATGTTCTATGTGTTGAGCTTGATAGCCGGCGTGAAATGTCATTGGTACTGCAGACTGCAGCACATATAAAGCAATCCAGAACCTAAGGAAAGTGTTTCAATTCTACAACTGTTCTCTCCTTAGAGATACCTTTCTTATACTGCTTGTCTTTTGGAGATCCGGTAAACATTACAGTAGATATGCTTTGAATGAGAACGAGCGTGGTGGCAACTTTAATTGGGCATGTGTACACATTATCAAGTGACTGCTCTTATGCTTTTCGAGAAACTCAAAATGACTTTAGCATTTCATAATACACTGTGCACCGAGCAATCTGTAGCCACTTAACTCGGTGATCTCTGTAAATAGACACTGCAAAAAATTAAAAAACTCAGTGGCACACAAATAAGAATTGAGCATGTTGCATTACTTGCATTTAGACAATTGCCTCTTTCTTGATGTATAAACAAAGACAGGAAGCAAGAGATCTATAGATAAAATACAATTGTTTTGAGCACAAGAATCTATGGAAAGCCTATAGGGGAAACACAGTTCTTTTTTTAAAACACTAGTTAATGATTGCATTGTTTTTCCAAGTCTGGTTCATTCTCCATGTGGCGGTCCCTGGTTTTATTTTTGCTTTGGTCACCATGGGAGCATAGAGTTGTTGTGTCACACACTAAGGCCCTTTGTTTGAAAAGGGCTCCAATCCTTTTCGTATACCGGTATTTATTTGTGTAATGTTGTAATGAAAATAGTAAGACGACGACATGTACAAAAGGTGTGAGGCATAAGACCCGTTTCCTAAAGCAGACACCAATGTCTTGTTTCTGCATTTCAAACACTTTATAAACTAGGTATGGAGAAAGAATTTGAATACTCTTATCAAATAAAAGATAGGGGTTAAAGTCTAAGATGTTTTTACTAACGTGAGCACAGAAGCATTTTAAAATGGCATTACATTGTAACCTTTATAAACTGCAATATTGACAATGCAGGTTCATAATATCAGCAGGTTAGATATATCTGAATGTGCATATATGTCTGTTCCTCCCCCTGTTCCTTTCAGAAACATATATCTTTTTAATAATTGTAATATCCATTATTCATTGAGAAGGTTCGCAGTGCTTAAATGCAGCATTGCCAGGCAAGCGTGGTTCAAATGCTGTTGCTGATCTTGGCTGGGTGTCCACAAGGAGCAATCATTGTCCTAGCTATCTAAAATCATCTGAGGATGGGTGACCTCATTGCACACCAGCGACCCCTATTGGCCAAGACCCAGCAAAGTCCAGGTAAGACTTTCCTGGCTGATTTCTAATATACAGTAAAGAACATGAAAGGGACCATGCTGTGAAGTGTTGAAGCAATGCTAATCACTCATGTGCATGTGTGCTGGGAGTGAGCATTTATCACGCAAATTAAGACAACATATCTTTCGTCATCAAATGTTCAATGTGCAGATCAACTGTGTTTTTGATATATTGCTTTTCATTTTGTTTTCAACTTCTAAATATTTGCCTAAACCACATAATAAGCATGACGCCCACGCAATGTTATAGGCTATGCATGGACTTTCAGGAAAATCCTGCTATTTCCATCGATAAAGGCAGGTACAAATAATTCAAAAAATGAAGATCTGCACATTTTCCCACATTCTGGGGTTTGAAAGAAACTCGCATTTTGTAAAAATGTGTGTTTTGATCATAATATTTGGAAGCAAAACCAAAAAAAATCCTCATTATTTTATTCATTGATGACTTTCACCAACACAAGAGAAAGGCTACAGCACTGTGCAAAAAAAAAAGACTAAATTGATAATTTGCTTATTTAGACCTTTTTACTTGTTTTCAGCTCTTGAACAGTTGCATATTTCAAGTTAGCTGTAACATTTGATAAGTAACTTGAACTGCAACTGTTTAAGAGTTGAAAACAAGTAAAAAGGTCTAATTAAGCAAATTATCAGTTCAGTGAAGGGTCTAGTTAAGTAATTGAGTGCTTGGTCGGAATGAAAACCAGCAGCCACAGGGGGTCCCCAGGACCGAGTTTGAGAAGTCCTCCAATTCAGGATTCATTTATGATACAGTATATAGTTGTGGCAACATACTGAGAATCTTCCTTAACACTCTCTTCTTCACCCATACAATATTCTACATGTATTTTCTATCAAATCGAGTTACTGAAGAGAAAGGAACTTGTCTCATAAGTCTTTCAGCCTGTAGCCTAGAGCAGGGGTCTCCAACTCTGGTCTTGGAGAGCTAATGTGGGTGCTGGTTTTTGTTTCAACCAATCTCTCTGTTACTTAATTGAACAAAGTATAGGCTTAATTAGTCAAGATTAACAGGTGTTCCAGATCTTTAGTCACTGATGATGTAAAGACACCTATAAAACCTGCTGGATAGCGGCTCTCCAGGACCAGGGGTGGATACCCCTGATCTAGAGACTTAAAGATGCAAGCTGTCCCTTCCACGTGCTAAATATGCATACAGTAAATTAACTGTTACATTGAAAACTTAAAAATAAGACACTCTTATCAGGTCAGTGAAGCACAAACTACATACATATCCTAAACAGGTTTCTCATAGAACAGATTACAATAATTATACTGCATATGCACAGCATGAACATTTCCTGAAATGTGCTTTTTGACAGTGTATCATTTCGGATGTATACCACTATGTTGCAAAAAAAAGTATAACCAGTAATGCAATACAATCATGTTATTTAAGCAATAAACATAAAAACACACTCAGCAAGGCGCACATGCACCTGACTTTAGTTTGCATTCTAGTATTGACTTATTACTTTAGAAAAGACTTGTATTAACAAATGCGCAGTACAAAACCATTGATTGTAATGATTGGCGTTTAGAAAAGAAAGCAAAGTGCAGTACTTAACGGTACTGAAGGGGGCGCTGTGACTCTGGTGTGGATAAACGCCAAATAAAGCCTTCTCTAGTACTGTATGCACAATCCCAGGAATAAAAATAAAACACGTCTTATGCACAGCAGTTTGCCTGTATTTTTTTTTTTAATTGGTTAATTTGTATGACTTTGTACATTGTTTTAGTTCTGCATATTTTGTTTGCAGCTTAACACACACACACACACACACACACACACACACACACACACACACACATATATATATATATATATATATATATATATATATATATATATATATATATATATATATATATATAGACACACACACACACACACACACACACACACACACACACACACACACACACATTTAAAATGACCGGTACTTAAAATATTACAGAGAATGTAATTTACCAACACATACTAACCCTCTAATTTACTATTGAATGGTTATTGCACCTGTAGTTAGCTTAATGTCAGCGATAGATGAATTTCAGTTGTTTCATCAGTGTTAATCGACATATATAGTTTTGCTAAATGAACTGGGTATTGTATTCCAGGTCTAGTTTTTATGCGGTAATGTAATGTACTATACAAATGATCACTGCACCACACTTCTTCTATTGCATTTCTTATAAGTTATTACACAGAGGAGGGGGGTGTGCCCAACCCGTACACACCCACGTTTGTATTGGGATACACGATTTAGTTAAAAGGTTTGACATCTATGGGGTTGACATCTGTTCCGAAATTTAAATGAAAAAAAGAATATGGTTATGGGAACAACGACGATATAACACTGTCTAACGACTCTTATTCACCTTTCCAATACAGCCATGCGGGAGAAACTAAATGCGCCAATACCTGTTGGTGGCATGTACCGGTGGCATTGAAAAATATGCCTGCCTGCGTTGTTGTTTTTAATAACATACTGTACGGATTTTTAAAAAGTGCATTTTTAAAATATTCGAATTTTTATAATTCTAAATTGACAATATTTTCACGCCCAAATGTTATAAAAGTGGTCAACAAATAACGCTTACCGATAAATATACCCTTACTTTATAAATTAGATTCCCTTATTTTTGGAAATGAATATAAACTACTGGCTATATTCTGTTGAGGTTTAATATAACTTCATCTGGGAATGCGTGCGTGGGCACATTAGCAGGGTGAGAGCCATGCACCGTGCAAAGCAAAGCGAACGCACGCAGCCCTAAACTCGTGGAATAATTTAGTCCTTCAATTTAATTGCCTTTAGTAAAATAACTCACGTCTTTACACAAAAGACCCGAGGCCATGCAAGCAGAAACGCCCACATGTTTTTTGGTTGGCTTATAGATTCTCCTAATTATGTAGGAATATATTAGCCCGTGAATGGCCAATTCAGCTGCCAATCAGCAGCCCCTACACTTCTCTCACTTCCCTGCGAAACCTATCAGTTGCTGTGGAGCGATTTGACGGAGAGAGCGTGCGTGTGTTAGTTCAATCTGGACCATCACTGTTACTCGGGGGTTTCTTCAATTAACATCAATGTGCCTCAGCCATTTGGAAAGATAGTACTAGGAACAGCTCGCCTTTGTGAATCTTGCATGCAAAGAGCAGAGGATCTTCTCGCCGGTCAACGGCTGCGTCATTTCATTTATTTCTCATGATCTATTAATTAAACGGAGGCATGAGGGATTTCCTGAGGATTACTAATTGCTTTGTAATACTGTGCCTGGTGCTGTCGTTGTGGACCCAGGTAAGGGCATGTATTTGTTTTTTAAACTAATAAATTGCGTGCAAATCAAACTTGTTGTAATTTACTAAATTAGTGCAATAGAAGTTTTTTGTTTGTGTATTAATCGTACTTATCCTTCATTTTTAATAAATAAATGTAATTAAGGGAATTGCATTCTTTATTGAATTGTGTAGACGTCGCCCGTTTTAACCATGTGATCTTGTAATGCTATCTATCAATTTAAAGGTTAAAGTCAGACTTCCATTTTTCACGAGGTTTTGCAGGGTAACGCAATGCGAAACCGATTCACACTGATGAATTATTTGTTTGTTTTGCATTGTATTTTGCATTCATTTTTTTAAGATAGTTGTGCTACAAAAAAAAAATAAAAAACTGTTTCCCGTTGTCATGCACACTTTTAGAAAGGATTGTCTCTCTCTCTCTCTCATATATATATATAAACAAACAATTAACATTTTATTTTTTACAACCGATTTTTAAATAGCATTTGTTTCTGATTTATATACTGGAGGTTCTTAATTTTAGTTCTGATCATTTTCCATATTTTTAAATGTATTTTAGGTGTCCCAGTCCTCGGGCTATTTCGAGCTTCAGTTGCTCTCCGTGCAGAATGTAAACGGTGAATTGTCCAACGGGGACTGCTGTGACGGTCCCAGAAACGCAGACCTGCGCTGCACCCGGGATGAATGCGATACTTACTTTAAAATATGTTTGAAGGAATACCAGGCGAAGGTCGCTACCACGGGCTCGTGCACCTTCGGAGCTGGATCTACGAACGTTCTCGGTGGAAATACTTTCTCTTTTACGAGTACTACTAAGAACATGCAGAACAGACTCGACGAGGCTGGCAAGGTGGTTATACCTTTCCAGTTTTCTTGGCCGGTAGGTTTTGTTTTGATCTCATTACTGTGCATTTCTTTTTTTTTTTTTTTTTTTTTTTTTGCGCCGATGGAGCATTAGCCACAAATGTTTATTTATTTTATTTATTGAACACAAGCAGTGTTTGATGTCAGTAATTTTGCATTATATTGTAGCTATATCCAAGGGGTTAAACACACTCGGCGGTGGAGATTACTGACACGCAGGGCGCTTGCAAGTGTTCACATTACAGCAGTTGCAATTAAAGCAATTGCTTACACACGATGCATTGTGCGTGTTGTCCAGATCAAATTCAGATTCCAGTTACACTGGCTGTAGCCTAATACTGCCTCTTCACGTCTGTTCAACAGTCTGAAAACACTCCCCTCATAATACAGCACTAGGCTACACTTCAGTGACAGTTTCACAGTCCACTATTACAGTAATCATGCATTAACTTAAAGTAACATCTAAGCAGCTAAAGATTCGTGGTAACAGGGATCGAAGTTTTTAAAGGTTACCTGCATTTTGCGATCCATTCGGGATCAGTGACATACTCAGTCTTGCTTGCTATATGTCCCAGTCAAGTGCACTGTATACTGGTTATAAAATAATATGAATGTCAAACAGACGGGTGCACTTCTGAGTTAGGTTAGCCAAATTGTGATCGGCGAATGCAGGTTAAGCAAACTTCAAACGTGTGTGCAGTTGTGATGCGCTGTAAAGTGGTAGAACGGCGCGTGAAGAGCGCGCGACTGCCCGTTCGGGTGGGGGGAGCGCGTGGTGATTGTGATTGGACCGCAGCAGCTTTGCAGTGGTTGTAGGTCACCAGATTTGTAGTCGGTGAGGACAGTTGTCAGTCGTTTTTATTGTATTTCTTTGTTACCCCCAAATATTCTGTTCTTTTAACTTGGTAAAGAAGTGTAATGTTGTTAATACCTCAGTTTTGTTTTGTAAGGAGAGAAACTAAAATAATTTACAGTTGTATGTCTCAGATGTAATATCTTATAACCTATGCAAACATTATTACATATCTGTCTTTAGAAAAACATTACTTTTTATGGGGGGGGGGTGATAGAAATGGGAGAGGAGCTTTACATTGCAGAACTAGAACAGTACCATCCCAATGGCAGGGTTTTTATGTTTCTGTTTGAGAGGAAACTGTATAGCCTTGGCTAATGGACAAATGCTCTCCTGACAGGAAGAAAAGCAGAAACAGAGAGGTGATTTACTTAAGGCTGCATTTAACTAGACTAGGCTTGTTCCCAGAAAGTGAAGCGCCTTTCTTCCTTTTAACAAACTAAACAACCTGGTTGAAAAAACAATCTGAAGGCCAGTGCTTTCTAGTTAGGGGTTGGTGGGTTAATGTTTTAGTTCATCATCTTGAAAGCTGAACTATTTTCTAGGCAAACTCGTAAGAGCTCATTTTAGATTAATCAGAATGATTTGCCAACATCCACCAATGCACTAATGAACCGAAAATGGACTGAATGTTCTTGAAACTGGCAAAAAACAAACAAACTGAGGTTTGTCTTATCTAGGAGATACAGGTATGACATGTTTTGGTGGGTGTTATTGTTTGATTTTTTTTTTTTTTTTTAAGATTTGGGTTATTAGAAAATGAATGTATTGTAATCCTCGGACAAGAGCGTATTGGTGATCTCCGTCCATCAAGGTGCTTTATTGTTCATGTGGTGCATTTGCGTGTTCAGTATATAGAAGTATTTGTTTACAGATCTGGGTTACAGCCTGAGTAAGCAAAGTAAAGGGATACGGCCCCCATAGTGTGTTCGCTGGCGCTCGTTTGGAATTGGTTATTTGAGAGTCTGTTGACAGTTTGTTAAACAATTCTGTTATTGGTAACAAAGCACCATATTTAGTTCTTGCCTTTGCAAAAGCTGAGCATTAAGTTAATGTATAACCAAAGCAGAATCTTAGTCATTTAATTTGTTCAAAGAAAAAAATCTTCTGTAAGACAAATTCAGTTTCTAATTCTATTTTACCTTTTCTTTTGATTTGCCTTCAATACATCAATAGTAAAGTGGGCTGAGATGACTGCAAACAGATGGGGATTTGCAGTGTTTTATCTCCAGAAAGTGATCATTTAATTTCATGTTACGCAAAAGAAAACTGAATTATGAAGCAGCGATCAGCTTGCATTTCCTTTTCTTTTTCTTTTTAAGGAGTTCATCATGAAAGGCTGTATTAAATATTCACAACAGTATGCTCTGCAGTTCAAGGCTTTGTTCCAGAGTTAATGAAATAGCTGCTGGAAAGTTGCTGTTTACTACAATAAACTTGTGAAGTGTTCCTTGTAACTGAATCTAGAGTTTATTGTAAAGAGATGTGCTGCACTGCACAGAGACCAGGGGCCTGCCACCTGTTAACCCCCGGACTGTGCCCTTAGTCTGCGATATAACGCATGGGTTGCTTACCAGTGGGCCCTGCCTGACTGTTTCAGAGACGGGATTCTGTTTTTACCATAACTGGCAAATGCTTTGGAACCCATTTGAATTGTCATTTTTTTTTTTTTTATTTATGAATGCCTTTGCTAATTAACTAACATATTGTAATAAACGTTGTAACCATCTGCAGTATACGCCTCTTGACTGCAATAGATTGCATAACCTTGGCACAAATCTCATCCCCTGCAGGGTTTCTAGTGGGGGAAACGCTATTTGCACATATGTCATTTAAAAAAAAAAAATAAAAAAAAAATTGGTGTGGACATTACTTTGCACATGTTCTTAAGGTTACCTATGTCTTTCTATGCATGGTCTGTATGAAAGGTTGCATGGACCTTTTTGTGGCACAGACACTTGTAATAGTATTTTGGGTTAGAACGTGTGTTTCTGCATACATTGTTTTCCAAAACAAGGTTCAGGCTAAATTCCCCACCCCCCTTCCCTGTAACCCAATAATATACCTGGAGAGAACCTATAGTTCCAGCCTTTTAGGATTGTGTTAAGTTTTATCCACAAGTTATGCCTAGTACTACTATAATTCACTGAACCAACTGCATTTATTGCATAGCTGAACTCGTTTAGTGTATGTCTCTCTGTCAGTGAGTTATGACCACATAAGTCCATGCTAACTATAATTGTTTTAAATGTTAACAATCGTCTGCAATTGTGCAGTGGGGAGAGACGTGTCATCTATTTCTTTCAAAGTCTGATTTTTTTTTTTTTAATAGTTTTGGTAGCCTTAACACAGCTTTCTTTTGTACAAATATCATTTGTATACAACTATTCTAAAGGAAGGATGTTTTTTCTCCTCTTGGATTTGTTAGGGCAGGTGGCATTAAGTCCTACAGTTGTATTTTCGTGTAGACAATAAGCAAAGAAATGACCTTCCCCTTTTTAAACTGAAATGCATTTAATAAATTCTCTAATTTTGTAATACAAATCTAAGGATTAATATCTACTTTGCATGTTTATCAGCTTGGTAGCAAATGAAACACCATTTTGCATGGTCTGCATCTTGCAGAAGAAAGCATTGTGTTTCTGAGTTCAATAAACTTATTTTTTGGTTATATTTTTTTTTTATCTCCAGGGTTATTTCGGTTTCTATAACCTCTTCCCATGGACAGTAATGAGAGATCATGGGGCAGATATTTTTGGAACTGTTCTCTACTTGGGGGACCTTATGCTGTAGTTTATAAATAAGGGGTTTTGCTTTGGTAAAAGGTTAAATTCTGAATGTGTAGTACAGAGTATATTGCTGTTTATTGTGGCAGTGTATGCAAATGTATTCAAAAAACACACACAGAAGTGTTGTAGCCAATGACGTGTGACGTTTTACATGCAAAGGCATTGAATAACAAGTCAAAGTGTGGAAAACTCTGCATGTACATTTCCATTTTAGTTGTCTTTTGTCAACAGACAATTCTGTTGGATTCTTCATGTGTTTTTAAAGATACAGTGTGCTTCAGTTTGACAGCCTCTTGTTTAACTTGCTCGTATCTTCTTAAATGACACTCCACTGTGTGCACTTGCTTGGGATTCAATTCTGGCTTTATTTTTTCTCTTGGTCATAAGATAGATTTACGCTTTAATGCTGACCAGTTCTTGCTAATATATTTTATGGGTTCAAAATGTTTTATACCCTCGCCATTAGCAGTTTCTCATATTGTGGTAGCTAGCCTGGTGGCAATGAGTAAGCACCAATACTCTAAATATATTCAGACAAATAAAATCTTGAACATGTGTTTTACTGGTTTCCAGGAACAGAGCTCCTATTAGGCTTAATGCATTGGATTGATGCCCTGCAGCTGCGTGGAGATGAATGCAGTTGTATTGACTAATTTATAATTGACTGTTATTCCATCTTATGAGAAGTGGGGTGATTTGCAGCTGGGACAAGTGCAGCTTGATGCATTTAATAAGGCATAGAGAGGGGACTTCAATTAACAGGCAAAATGCAGGTTAGGGTTTGTTTTGTGTTTTTGTGGTGTAAAATGGAACTAATTTTAATACGTTTGGTTGTCGATGGTTTCATGTTGATCGTCTGGGCAGTTCATTCATGTTTTGGTGTCTCAGATTTGAACCAGGCATGCGTGTGTTTTTAATCTTTCCAAGCAGCAACACAATGAAATGCATGCAGGAGTTCAGCTGTTCAGAAACAATTAAACAAGCAATGTAATAATGCACTTTAATTGCCACTTGACTCTTTGAACCTCTTTTGAAATTATAACGGAGCATGGAATTAACCACCCAAAGTACACTGCAATATCTAGTCCCAAAGCCTTGGAGTTCATAGAGGAGTAATATGTCATTTTTTTTGTTATTATATATGTGAATGAAAAGGGTAGCAGTTCATTATTACTGTTGTCAGAATAATTCTAAACTGTTTATGTAATTATTATAATGTACTGTAGGAACCCCTGATGGCTTTTGTGTAGATCTTGGTGAGTGAGTGTGTGGGAAAGTGCTGTTCTGCATTCAGTGGCCAGCTGAAAACTTCTCTCTCCTGTTTGACCACATCAATCAATCAACTTCTAGGGAGCAGTTTGTTTGTGTGTTATGCTAATTTTATGGTCATAGCAACAGCAGAGTAAAGAATGCTTACCAACAGAACAAATAAAATGTGTTAAATGAATTAACTGACTGACCGGAGTGTATCATGTCCACTCTAGAACTTGTCCTTGGGTCACACATTATTTAAATGTGTTATTATATTTTTAGTAATGTAATGGATTCTGTCGTGGCAGTTTCAGATGATATGCTGACGGGTCACGTGCTCAGTCAGTGTCCTCTTGATTTGCCCTCTAACCTGTGGTATAAAGGATTTTTAACCTTTGACCTGTCATGCTTCTAAGCTGTTACAATCAACCTTTTCTTGCCATTCAGACTGTCCTCTACACACCCATGCATTGCCATACAAGATGAAATCCCTTGAGGAGATTAGCCACATCTCTTCAGAGCAAGCAGTTTAAAGATAGATCTTGCAGAAATCTGATCCTGTATTGCATATGCTGCTCTGTAGGTTTTACAGGAGTACATTAAAAGGTTGCTCTGGTATTCTGTAGCTGCACGATCCTGGGCCATGTTTGTTGGCTGAACCCTTTGGCCTGTGGAGCGTAAAAGCTTTTTTAAAAAAAGACGAGCTTGTCAGCCCTCTAACTCCTTTGTCAGTGTGCCTTTCAAAACAATGACTTACGCTGCTATTGTCTATTTTACATGGCAAAGAATTGCAGGTGGAGTTGAACATAAATTAAAAAAAAAAAAAAAAACTGTTCAGTCATACAGTGCATGTCAATGTAAGATTGGGAGGAACAGACTTACTGTTAAATTTGATCATCTCTGAAAGAAAAGCCAACATTTTCAAGATCTCTGCGAGGGTAAATTCTGTTCCTAGGAAGAATGAAGGTTCTGGTCTATTTGAGCCTGCTGAAGGCTAATTAAAGTAACCAGGATGTTCTCCGGTAAACGGAGATCTAGCTAATCCTGACACCACTCATACACTTACACCTACCGCTGTTGTCAAGTAGATGGTAATACTACATTTGTTAGATTTCCTAGTCAATTCAACATAAAGCTACTATGTTTTCTAACTTGCCTAGCAGACTCCAAGCCCACTTTAATGTCCATCTGAATCCAGCAAATGGATCTTTGGCTCTAAACCAGGGATTAATTACTGTGCAGCATCTCTTAGAGTTGGCTTTTGCTTGAAATAACAATTCAATGCCTTCCTCACAGACTTAAGTACCCTGCGCAAGTTGTTTTTCAGACTTTTGAAGTGTATTTGTTTTGGGAAAATAAATCAAATTTTGAAAATTCTGGTTTTACAGTAGGTGAAATTTTTTTGAGGAACAAAAAGGAAACCTGTTAGAGGTCTAAAGCTTTTGATGTCTTGTGGCTCCTGTCGAAGTGATTCTTAGGATTCGGTGGGTGTAAAGAGGCACTGCCCATTCAGCACCCAACTCAAGGCTTTTAATACAGTGGGTATAGAACGTCCCATCATAGTTGTTTGATTGATCTTTGAGAACCATTCTTCTATCTTTCAATAGATATGGCCTCTACCCAGGAGGGTCACCTTTCCATATGCTGCATGTCCCGAGACCAAGTCTAGACTTGCCTGTCTTTTAGACATGGCTGTGCTGGCTGACTGGCTAGCTGGTATTGGGATTCTCTCTGTTCTTGTGTCTGCTGGTAGGGTGGGGTGGGGGCCTTGTGCAAATTATGCTGTTTCCATGTGGAGAGACAGAAAGGTCAACCTTATCTGCATTTGAAATTTGCCACCCTTTTGTTCATTCTCTTGCAGGCATTCTTGCATATACAAATGCAAAGATATGTTGAAGTGTTTTTAAACAAATACAAAAATGCTGCAAGATTTGACGCTGGTTCATTGTGGAAAGGATCTGATAATAGAAGACCATTGCATGACTTTTGGTTTATTCCCCTTTGCTGTGTCAATCTTTACAGTGAATGCTATTGCACACAGTTCTGATTTATTTTTATTGAATCAGTTTAAACTCGAAAGAATGAGGGGAAGCCAGGTATTACAGTGATGGCTGATCATTGCCAGTAGCACTGATGTTTTTGCTGCATCTTTTGTTTTGTCTCACTGGCCAGCCTTTTTTGTACACAAACTCCAGAGAGACCCCACTGCCTCTCTGCATTGTGTAATCAAATTGAGTCAGGATGTTTAAAATAAACTGTTGAAAGGCATGCAAGTACAGTTGTCTCGCTTACATACATAGCTGTCTGGAGAGAGTAGAATAGGCTGAATCATTCTCGTGTACAAATGGGTGACTAGCAATCCCCGAAAAGCATCCTGTGCCGAAAAGGACGTTTTTTGTTAGACCACTTTTATTTATTTGTTTTTACTTCTCTAGATCCTCATATAGATGCATTGTGCCGTGTTGGAGAAAATGGACAGTACAGTGCAGTCATGGTAACGGTTAATTGAACAGGTACATTCGAATGAGAAATAAAATGAACTGTTAACTCACTGAATGGGCAGGCATAAGCATAGACCTAAAGCTTAACAATTTCCATAAATACTTATTTGGAGTTGCCCAATCTAAGTGTGGATTATTCAACACCATGTTAAGTTACTGTGTGACCCGGTCTCAAGTTGCTGTCTGCTTTACATTCACACTGATAGTAGCAACCCTTCTTTATCGGAAGTGATGGTGAGAAGCTTGTCCTCCTTCTGATAAGTTCAATGACCTGTGGTGATTTCTGATGAATTAGAACAGTGTGAAGTATTGGGGACCTGACATGTTCATCAGTGGGGAGGGGGGAGTAAAGAAAAAGCTGTGTGGAACATCTGCAAGACTGCAACATTCAAGCCTCCTTCTGTGGCTTGCAGGGGATAAGTCCTGTTATTTGATACTGGTGGGAGCTAGCTTGCACAGGAGGCTGCACGCTGCCAAAAACCTTAGCACAGAAAAATTGAATAAGGGAGAGTAATGATGGTTTAACCTTGGGAAAGGAAGAAGACGGACTGGTATTTGCTCTATCGATCATGATGTAATAAGTCACAAGGAGATGCATCACCTTTCCTTCCTATGCTGAGATTGTTAACCCTGGCATCATTACAAGCAATATACATGTTTTAAAACTAAGCAAATTATGATATTCAACAATTACAAACGCTACCATTTCTGAAGGGGGAGGGGAGCTGGGTGTATTTCCTTGGCTTGGTCCGTGTTGTTGTGTCCTAGATTTAGAAAAGGAACCGTCCTAGGTGAGGGTACAGTCTGATATGTTTTGAGTCTGCATTTGCATCTCCCAGCCTGGTAAATTTCTCTGGGGGCAGTCTTCAAAGTTTGCAGTGCTGGTTAACCGCTAACGGGTGCACTCAACTTTGTAATCCTTAAGTTCACACTGTGCAGAAAATTGCACTTGTTGCAGCTTTTTCCCATGGTACAGTACAACTGCTTTGCTTGGGTGTGTTTTGGTGGCTTTTTAAAGCGCCTTTTTTAAGATATTCTATTACACTTCCCACCCTCTGGAGGTCATCGGCCATCATTATAAACACAGCTTACGTGTTGCTAGGCTATGATTGTGGCATTCATTGATTATAATGCCAGTACCTTATTCTCCAACGACAGGGATACAGTGAGCATATCCTTCTGCACTTGCTTTTCAGTGTGTTGCTGTTCTAGAAGGTTAAGTGCATCTGGAGAATCTCTTAATCAGTTGAGATGATACACTGTTGCACAAGTTGATTTGTGTCCTACTCTGGGTGTACAATATATGGAGTTGCTCTGCTTACCTGCCCGGCCAACCTTTTCCTTTGGCTTTTTAATTTTTTTTTATTTATTTTTTTCTTTTGTAGTGTTTGTTGTAGATATTTGGAACACTGTTTTGCAGATCTTGCATTTAAAGAATTTCCAGTGGAACTTTTTTTTTCTTCCAAATTTGTGTGGTCTGTGGGTGTTTGGGCAGCTGTCACTTAAATTAATCCAACTAATCAATGCCTGATTGTGTCTGTGGAGACTTAAGGCATGAGAACATCATTGTTATCAAGTCTCCATGGTCACTTCAAGTCAGTCAGGGGGGGGGAGGGGGGGGGGGGGGGGGGGGGGGGAGGCAATGTGTTACCCTTATTGACTTCTTTCTTTCTTTTTTCTTTTTTTTTTAGTTTTAGGAGTGTGCGTTTAACAGCCTAGTTAGAAGCCCCCACCCCATACAAGTACAGTTACACACTTTGTATGCACAGTCCATGTGTTCAATGTGATATCTTAATGAACTGCTTTTGTAGTTGGTTTTTTTTTTTTTTTTAAAATTTTGCTTCCAAATATTATTCTGTGCTCCTTGAAATCTGAAAAGCTACGGTAGTTTGTTTCTCCAATGTACTTTTGGTGGAGTCAGGCAATAACCTGTTGGTTCTAATTGAGATATAATTGTCTCCAAGCGTCTGGTTCAGCATCCTAGAAAATGGTGGCAGATTTGTTCATTTTGTTCTGTATCTCAGTAAAAAAGGCTAAGGTTGTATCAAAGCATTGAATTGCTAATATATTGGCCCATTCCTAGCACCAGAATTCACGACTAAATAAATAGGATGGTCAAGCGTGTTGTAGTGTCTGATTTATTTAGTTTTATTTTTTGGCATGTTTCCATTCAGACAGACCAGGAAAGAGTGGGGTCAGTAAATGTAACTGGAGCTCCAACAGACTTTTGTCATTGGTTTTAGTGGGCATTTTTCACTTTGTTAGTTTGACTTTGTCACTGGCAAGAATGCTAAAATACCATTCAATCGCTCATACTGTAGGGGTGGGTGGGGTTAGGAGAACACATACCATTAGGGCTAGAGTAACAAAGACAATGAGCCGTATTTGTTGAATGCTAGGTCAGAGGTACTGTAGATGTGGTTTCTCACACTAACCTATGTATTGAGGTCATTATCTAAATGAAGACCTGCTAGATTCAGGATATGCTAAATATGCCTGACTTTTGAATACTTCTCCAGTGGAACAAACTGCTAAATTATTCACTTTTTTTTTTGTTTTTGTAGCGAGCATACACATTGATTGTTGAAGCTTGGGATTGGGACAACACTTCAACCAGCAGTAAGTATCCATTTTAACCTGTTCATCAATTTAATAGTGTGACCTGCTGCATCTGTGTCCATTTTTACTAAACCTTGTTGGGGAGATATGCATCATTTAAAAGGCGTAAATATCCTGGAAGTTGAAGGAGCCTCGGCCTGAACAGTGAGAAATGACTTTGCAGCAGCAGAAGAGGTGATGAGTACAAGGAAGACATGCCGGGGGGGATCATATTGGAGTCCAGACTTTGAGTAGATAAGTTCCATTCAGCCCACAGATAGAGCAGTGAAATATTTAGTTGTGCAAAAAAAGATGTTTAATGGACTGAGCATCCGCTGCCAAAAGCCATAACTACAGATTTAAATACGAACAGATTAAGCAGTGTATTGGCAAAGTGTGTGTGTGGTAAGTGCATTTCTTAAGATCTTTTTGTTCAGAGGTGTACCACACTTGAAATCTCATTAGTGTCTCCATGAATACCGGTGATAGGCGTGGTCATTTATTAGCACGTTTACCAAATTATTTCAATTACAAACCCAAACAAAGGAAGTTCTGAAACCCAGGACCGGGTGCATGACAAGTGGGTGATTCAAACCCTGCAATAGCTGACCCGTTTGAGTCCATGCCAAGCCTTCTCTGGGAGTGGGCTATTTAAGGCCTATTCAGTTAACTGCCAGAGCGTCTGATCACTTTTGGGCAGTAGCGTGTCCTTTCGTGTTTAGTGAGCATGTGTTGATATCCCCGTGCATGCAGCAAGGCTGTAACCTGATCTTATCTTGGTGGTGGGATTAGTGTCCAGATCTTTTATTCTCACAGCATGGGGCTGCTTTTCCAAAAAGGGGGGTCTACATTGAGGCACAATTGTGATCGTCTTAACCCCTTTCCTACCTCGGGTTGCAAATAGCCAGTCCAAGTCTTTTAGATGTTTAAGTCAATGCCTCTCTTTTTCTGTTAAGATCACCAGTTACTGTGCCAAAAAAGAAGATATTGACAATGTGTATATGTCTACAGTATATTAAATATCTATCACGGTCTGAATCATCTCCAAATCCAAACCCCATTTTAAAGATCTTGAAAATGACTGCTGTGTGTATGTGTGAGATATATATGAAAAAAAGCTATGTGGAATGTCATGTTGATGACTGTCTGAATCTCATACATGCCTTGCTCTTGTGTGGTAAGAACTTAAGAATGAACTAGAATTGGCTTCTTAGGCTATGTAAAAAAAAAAAAAAAAAAAAAAAAAAAAATATAATATTATATATATATATATATATATATATATATATATATATATATATATATATATATATATATATATATATATATATATATGTATATAAGCAAGAGCCCCTAAACATGCAGCATAGCTATAGATTGTGCTGGGGGAGAAGTGATGGGAATGAGGGTAAGAGTAGAGTTTTAACATGTATGCCTAATAGCCTCAAAGCAGATGTCTTCAAATAAAGGTGTTTTCTTAGCAGCAGCTGGTCAGTAATTCTTCTGAAAGGCCACGTGATTCTGATAAATAACTCTGTTCTCCTGTTTCTAGTGATCCCTTTAAACTCTGTAGTAAGAAAGTTGTGATTTTTAGGGCTCTTTTAATCCAGCTCATGCCAAGTTACTCCATTGGTAGCTGTGATGTAAGTTCCAGTTCAGAAGAGTCTATTCGTACCTACAGTATGCACTTAAGTTGATTTTTATCTTTTCACTCCATGTGCCCGAGTTATCTCGTTTTAGGATTTATGTTTCTGGTGAATCTTCAATGCGAGTAACGTGCGACTAGGTGTTTCTCAAAGCCAATGCACTGCTTGATCTATAAGAGACTGTACACTACAGAAATATTCTTTCCCAAAAGAACCATACTGTAGTGGAAGTGTTTTGGTTTTTTGAGTTAATGGTGGTTTTTATTATTTTTTTTTAATGAATTTCAAAGTAAACCAGAGCTGATAACACTGTTTTTTCTATGTATTTTAAGCAGCTGTACTCTTTTTGTGGATTGTTTCTTGCGAACAAAAGTATTTTGTTAAGGGTGATTGTTTTGGTTCTGTTATGCAATACTTCAGTGTTGGATTGAGATGTTTGAAGTTCTTGAATTTGTTGCACTGTGTCAAATTAAGATTAATCTGAGATTCTCCCCTCCCACACGCATGCACACAATTGATCAAGATGCATTGCCTAAGGGTAGGAAATGTCAATGATATAACATTTAGAAAAGTTCATAGCCATAACCACAGGTGATTTACATATTCCTTAACCGCATAACCAAAGGCTGATAGTATCTTCTCTGACATTCTGAGGACGGAATAGATCATTTCTGGATTTGCATGAAGTTTGGGACCATGAGTTGAAGTGAGGAGGGTCAATGGGATTGAAGTACAGACCGGTGGAAATGATATGAGGACCCAACCCACTGGATTGCTTGGTCCCGTTTTACTGCCCTCCCAGGCAATTAGGATGATAGGTATAAAACAGATTACAACAGAAAAGAATAATCTGTACAAACTGAAGATTCCTGTTCTGGAACACTGTCGATTTTTGCCAGCCTCTCTCTATTTTTACCTGATCAGTTGTATTAGACTTGGGCTAGCATGGTATTATGAGTAGTTGTATTGGAGGACAAGGCTTTGTAGATTTTCAAAAACTCCAGCAAGGCAGGTGCAGTGCTAAAATGGCTTATA
This sequence comes from Polyodon spathula, assembly GCF_017654505.1. NCBI lineage: Eukaryota > Metazoa > Chordata > Actinopteri > Acipenseriformes > Polyodontidae > Polyodon > Polyodon spathula. Next base: position 3,720,051 of record NC_054545.1, read on the forward strand.
TTATACAGGTCTGTCTTGAAGAAAAGAGTTCTCTACTTCATTTCTGGGTGGTGTTGAATTACTAATCTCATGAAGTGCAAATACTTTTTTATTACAGTACGTGAGCCCTCAACACTGGCAATTAGGAGGTCAGAGCACAGCTTGGTCACTAGTTGGAATGTGTGCTTTTGGTTAGGTGTGAGGTTTTGGGTTTAATTCTTTTTAGCTACTGTCGGGGCTGGATCTCTCCTGTGTCAAACATTTGGCAATGGATTGAGACACAGGGGAGGGGCACTGGGATGAGAGTTTGCAGCACTACAGCATAGAGCATGTGGATGTGCTGATGCAGTCGATGAACCTCCTTGTGAGGTCACTGGTGCTCGCCAGGCCTTGCACAACTTTGAGCTGGAGTGAAGCTTGGCCACAATGTTTGCCCTGGAGGACATGTTACTAAACTACTGAATAATTACACAAAGCCATGGTCTCCCTTGGCTGCAGAACACATTCAGACATACATTTTAAACTGCAAGTGCAGTTGTCAGTTTGACATGTTGTGCAATAGCATTCACTTTAGAGCAGCATAGAAGCCATGTACTATTTAGTTTAGCTGCAATATCTCTGTTTGTTACTGAATTGCTGTCTTTGCATTGGTGAAATGTAGTGTTCTGTATGTATTGGATCTGTAGGGGATTGTTTTTATGGCTAGTTTACATTACAGTACATGGTCCGTGCTGGTGGGAACACGCTCGCAGAGCAGGAAGAAGCCTGTTGTTTTATGTTTACTCTGCAGGAAGGGCTTTGGGGGAACGCTGGCCCCTCTGCTTAGATACAATAAAGAATTTAAGTGCAACTTGGAGCATTGTTCTTTATCGGGGATACCAGAGCTATTTTTGTTACCCTTCTGTTCCTTAATTTTGTCTAACGTTGTAAGGCAAGCCATTAAAAAACAGAAGATGCCACACTGTATTTCTTTTAACAATACTTTGATCTAAAATGGTAAACAGCTGGATTTCCCATTTTATTATTATATTCTTTTTAATCTGTCTGCATACCCCTTCTTTGTTAAATCACATCACACTTATATGCTTTTTAGGATAGATTATGCTTTGAATTATAACATCGGTTATTGCTTTGACTGTGCTAAAATGTGTATTCACATGGTGATAAATCACTCAGAACTGTGGTTTTTTATAAGGTAATCTGTATAGCATATTTAAAGGGTGTGTCCTTTTGTGTTCTCATTCTCCAAGAGCAATAACGCTAACCCTGACTTGTTTCTCCCCACCGGTCACCCTTAAAGAAGTCTTTGACAGCCAGACTAAGCAGCCCAGAACGCTAACTTGTGGCTGGCCTTTCTCTCGCGCAGCTATAAACAAGTGCAGCTTCTCTGGGAGAGCCTCCCTCTTTTGTTGCAGCTTCTAAAGGGAATAGGAGGTTAAGCATAGCAAGTGTAAGTGCAGCCCTTTTTAAATAAGAATGATTTAAGTCTTGAATGGGGATCCGCTACTACAATGTACCACCAGGGTGGTCTGCTTTGGGCCTCCTTGTTTTGCCATGTTTTATAGAATGCATGACTGTACAGTTCATGCAGCCTTGAAGCCGGGGCTGAAGCATTTCGGGTTTCTTCTGTTTCTGTCTTGGTTTGTGGGTGTGGTGGGATGTACTGCCTTGAGAAAAGAGGGCTGTTCAGATTTTTGGTTTGTTTTGAATTTATTTCTTCTCTGGCCCCCAAACCTTTTTTTTTTTTTTTTTTAATTGGACTTCCTGCAAAGTAATGCACAAAGCAGGGAAACTTAAAGTTCGGTTATCAAACTCGTGCAGTTCTGAGCTACTCCCTTACATTTTGTAATGGGGCTGTTTTTCTCAAATCTTAAGTAGGAGACTGTGTCTGTTTGCATAATGTCAAGTTTGACTGGGGATGGAGGGAGCAGATAAATGGGACTGTGATCTCATGTTCTGTGTTTTTTTTTTTTTTTTTTTTTTTTTGTGCTTTTAGATCCCGAGCTGCTGATCGAACGTCACGTCCACACCGGGATGATCAACCCTGGAGAAGACAGCCAGACATTTCAGCACAATGGACCAGCTGCAAGTTTCCAGTACAAAATCCGTGTGAAATGCGGCGAGAATGACTACGGCTCTATGTGTAACAAGCACTGCCGACCCAGAGATGACTATTTTGGTCACTTTGTTTGTGATCAGAATGGGAACAAGGCCTGTATGGAAGGCTGGATGGGGGAAGACTGTGTGCAAGGTAACTGCTATACAGTGCGTGCAGTAAGATACAGAGAAGTTTCAGCTACAGAGATTTGCAGCTCAAACTTCTATCTGAAGAGAAGTAGCATTTATGACCCAGATAGTTATGCCCTTAAATACTACTTGTAGTGCCTAAATTCACCCTTTAATTTTAAATAAATGTATTAATTGTTTAGTACATTCCTGTGTGTTTTAATTATTAAATTTTATTATTTTTATAAATGTATTTTTGCATATCTATTGGCTGTTATGTCTTTTGTGGAGTTCGCTGACTGATGTACAAATTGTAACCGGCAGCCTCTATTTCGTTTCACAGCTATTTGCAAACAAGGCTGCAACCTGCTCCATGGATCCTGTGCTCAACCTGGCGAATGCAAGTAAGCATGTCAAGCCCTCACCCCTGCTTGCTGTTGCTTTGTTTGTAAAGCTATTAAAACCTGTCGGTTAAGGTAGGGGGGGGTTCCGGCTAGCTACCTCTGTGCTAGGAAAATGCATTTGGATTGGATATTAACCGATGCAGTTGTTCTTGCAGACTAGGTTAAGCCAAGCATAAGAAAACAATTTTACAAGTTATTAGTCGCATGGTATGGGATCTTGAAACCATGGTGGTGGTCATTAGGGACATGTGTAAATCACTTCTAGTACAGCCTAACAGACCATGCTTTGAATAATGAATACGTAGTGTCCTAGTTAAATTCTGTGTGACTTTGAGTGACTTTTTGCTAGTAATTTAGAATCTTATTTGAAGGCAACCTGCAGGAGACTGTTGCACCAGGGTATGACTTTAATATGCATTTAAAAGTGGTGTTTTTGTTCTTTTTTTTTTTTTTTTTTTGGGAGGGGGTTCAGATTTCATGGAGCTTTTGAGTAAGTATAAACTCCTAAGCAATGCTATTGTTAAATGCAACACGCTTTCTTGGCTCTTGGAAGATGGCCACTTTTTGCTTACCCGGTACAAACAAGACGGCTTCCTTAAGTAGCAGAATGAGAGGAAAGCAGATGGGTGTGAGACTGCAGGCCTGTTGGTGCCAGGAGTCTGGGCTAGGAGTCTAGCACTTAAGCTTCAGTTAAACCCTGTGCTAAAGCTGCTCCCTATTTTATAAACAAAGTAATACAATTTCAAACTCCACAGTAATTATTTTTCATCAAGACATGTGCATGGATTTTTTTTAATGAAAGCTGTGATTCACTCAATATGCTATACAGCAATTGTCTGCTTTTTAAAAAAAATTCTAAAGTATTTCTGTACATCCTGTACTTGTTAATTAGTTAAGGGAAGTCTTTAATTTTGAAGGCAACTTCATGTACAGGCTGTTAAATATTGACTAACAATATATATGGGTCCCTGCAAAAAAACAGTAATCAACAAAGCAAAGGCAAGCTTGTCTCTAGTATTTAGGTTCCAGTAACTTGCACGAAAATGAATTTGTTAATGTTACACTTGAACTGTACTGTAGACAACATGCTATTTACTGACTGAGGTCTGGGCAAAAAATAGCTCCCGGAATGCTTTCATGTAGGAATGAGACTAAGGTGAGAGATGGGTATGGAGGAAATAGATGGAGATGTTTCCAGTGCATTCTTTTGAGAGCTTCTGTATCTCCACAGTGGTTGGGAAATGTACTGTAGTTGGATTTAATAAGCCGGAGCTTCAGTGACAAGGACAAAGTTGATCGCTACATGCTTTGACAGGTGATCTGCCAAGCTGTAACCATTATTTTTACATGTACCCTGTCACTTGCTTCCTCTTTCCTCCATAACTGTCTTTGCTGCTAAAGTGGGTGAACACGGCCCTGTTTTGAACTTGGTGACTTGTTGATTACAGACACAGCCAAATTAGGATGTGCTTTTTTTCCCGCAAGTATTAAAACATTAGTGTTACAAAATGCTGTGATTTTTAATTTGTATTTAAATATTTTATTTTTACAGTAGTTGCTGCCTTCGCTGCACTGATGAATTAGCAATTGCCTCAACTGTAGCAGTGTGTGTGTGTGTGAGGGACTTCCAGTTTAAGAAGCTGAATACAAACTATTCTATATTTGGTATTGGATGAGGAAGTCAATTCTAGCATTTGTGTAAACGTTTAATGTTCCCTTGAGTGGCATGCTGGATGTTGCTTCCTGTATTCCACGATATTTGTCGGTTTGAATTTCAAACCAGAGGATATCCTTGTGCGCAGATATTTAAACAGTTGCATGGTGATTTCATACAGCAGGTCTCAAATCCTTCTGCTGGGTGATCAAGTACAAAATGAAAATGAGTGCAGAGTTATCTGTTAATACAAATCCCATTATGTCGGAGGATAGAAGTGTCACGTCATCAAATTCATTGTCTGCCAAATGAAACTTGTGTAAATCCCCCCCACCTCCCACTGCTGAACTAAGTTGATGGACCTTGATTGGAGACCTATTGTTCTGTGCTGTTTGACACCATCCTGTTCATTTCAACACAAATTGTTGCCTGTTTTTCCACTGAGCAGAGTTTCCCCACCCCCTCTCCTAGTTATGAATGTAGCCACCGTCACAGACGTCGATGCCTCTGACTCGCTTTGTCTTTTGGCTGTCATTTTGGAAGTGCGTGAGGTGGAGGATTCTCTTAATTCGGTGATAGGAAGGGCTGCAAGATTGCAAACAGTTGTGAGACGTACTAGGCTACTGAAGGCATCCTTTATCTATTTCTTTTTTTTTTTTTTGTTTATTATATAGTCTTTCAGCATGTAACCCATGACTAGTCTCAGTTCTCGGGCTTCACATATTGCACAATAAAGAACTGAATAGTGTGTATTTGGTCTTCACATACCGAATGAAACTTTTTTTTTTTCTGTTTTTATAAAGCCTGTCAAAGTACAGCGTTGGGATAATCTGATATCTAACTACTGTGCAGTGAGCGGGTTCTGGACTTTTCCTTTTAGAGAGGTCAGATTATCACCAGCAGGAAGTCTAACGATGGAGCTGCTCATTAAATGAATGTAAAGAGACACATTAAAATACGCAGCACCCTGAGAAACCGTGTGATCTGTACTGGAATTCTTAACATGCTGAATTAGGAATCCTAGCCTGAGCATTTCGCACAGATGTTGGTATCAAAGTCTGTCTGCTGTTGGCTGAATTTTGTTCTGTTAAACACACGTAATGCTTTGTTCTTGTTGTTTTTTCATGAGGAAATGGAAACAGTTATGTTTAGTACCTGTTCAAATCAAGGATGCAACAAGACTTCCTGTTGGACAGGAAGACCCAGATTGCTCTTCCATACAATCCCTAGAATTGAACCAGCACCCCACGCAGTAACCGTTTTGACTTGTAAACAGGGGTTTAAACTGAAAACACCCTGCTTAGAGGCAGAATTTTTCTGGGAATAATCGGGCAGTGTTGACACGTGGGCATGAAGTTGCTAATACTGTCGTACAAGCCTATTCTGTAAGGAACTGGTAACTTCTTTTGGAATTACTGCAGGACTGCTTGAATTTCTGTATACAATAAAGTTGCTCATACTTGGGGCTTGAAGTTTTATTTATTGTTTTTATTTTTGATCAACTTATTTTGAGCAGATTCTGTTTTCCTAATTTTAAACTCAGAAAAAGCTGTTGATCACAAACCATATCAGTTGTTGTTTTTTACCTTCATATCTTGACTGAGCCTGATTTCTGTTTCACTTAATTTGTTTCAAACAGACGTGACCAAATTACTTTAATTGCTCATTGCTGATCCTAATCACATTTCATTCTTTTCAGAATAAAAGACCCAGTACAGAGTGTACACTGATAGCTAGTCCATTGTTTCAAATGTCTTTGATTTTGAAGCAAAGAAAAAAACATCTTGCACCCAGTCGTTTTAATTAGTAGTTTATTATGATGCAGAGACAGCTTAACAACTACTAATTAAAATTTAATCGGAGGTAGAGATTTGTAAAATAAAAACTGAAACGTTCAAGCTGTACTCCTGCTGTAGCATTTTCTGTACAGGGTAGGGTTAATTACACACTTGGTTTAATAGATGAGATATTTTAATTGACTTTGGAAATCTTAATCTCCTAGAAAAATGCAAAGTTCATAGCCAAAGGATTCTTATACATAATCATTTTCAGTATTTTGAGGTGCATGCTGAATATTGGTGTTTGGTTGTGTGTGTTCTGTTTTGTTTCTCTGCCCCCCCCCCCCCCCAAAACCATGGGGTGATGGGCAATGTATTCAGATGGTTAGGAAAGGCCAGCAGTATACTAAATTTAGGATTAGCTTTGGGGTGAAGGCTGTGACCAATTGCTTACAGCATTCTTAAGCGATCAAGTTACTTCAACACCAGTCATTTACCTGTGCACTTCACGCCACAGTTTATTAAACATTCATTTAATTTGGGCATGGCTGGGATAAATTTCTCCTTTTTATAAAACTCTGTAGTCGCAGGGTGTTAATACTACTCTGTGACTAATCTGCAACAGAGCTGCAGCATTGGACAGTTTACACACAGCTTTACTGTTGCAGTAGTTGCAGTGCTGTTCTGGTTGGTTAATTTCAGCTTGGTGTAATTTCGCACATGTGAAAAGACCTTTTTATAAAGATATGGAGCACTTGGTTTCAGTGATACTACAAAATAACTCAAGTTATTTATGGATTGGCAGAACACCTTACATGCTGTGTGCTGGAAGCCATTGCTATAAATCAAATACATTATTTCCACTCAAGTTGTTTTTTTTGCAATCAGAGTATTTGTTTTCCGTTACACTGTCCTTAAAATATCCAATTTCTTTTAGATGTTCGGGAATTCAGTGCCTATGAAAGGGAAGGCCCAGTAGCAGTGGTCCCAGTCATGCATTTGAGAAATGTTTCTTAGGCACAGTTTTGAAGCTTGCGTTTCAGTCAACAGCTGGAGCATAATGGGCTACTTCTGTGGGAAAGGTGGCTTAAAATAACATGGAGAGAATTGACAAGACAGCTGTGACTTTGAGCACTCGTGGGCTTGGAATAACAGCCTGCTGCCCTGCAACAACAGATTTGCTAACCCCTAAGCGTCTACCTTCCCAGTAACATTTTAACTACAACTGCTGCAAAATATTTGAAACCTCCTTTGGGACGAGGGGAGGGAAAGGTGGTTGAAGCAGGAGAGCATGTTCTTAAATGGCAATCTAATTATATTCTCCAAAATCCTATTCCAAATAACAGATCCTTGTGTCTTCTGGTTCAGTAGGATGAAGTAAACAATTGCTTCTGAAATGTGTTGATTTTTGAGGGTGGGGACGGGCAGTTCGTGACTACCGTTTTTATTCAGGTCAAAAGAATTTCACAAATATGTTACTTGCACAGTGTATAAAAACAAAAGTAATGGAGATCTAAGCAACGTTTTGACATCCGCTGCCTACAGCCGGTGCAAGTTGTTCACTGGGTTGTGATGAGCTTCTATGTTCTTCGCTAATGATTCCGTCCATGCATTTTTTTTTTTTTTCAGCTGCCAGTACGGGTGGCAAGGACAATTCTGCGACGATTGTCTCCCGTACCCTGGCTGTGTCCATGGAACCTGTGTCAAGCCATGGCAGTGTGCCTGTGAGAAGAACTGGGGTGGTTTGCTGTGCAACAAAGGTATGCATTCTCATAACATGTGGCATACTTGCATGGGTGTGAGATTTTTGTTCCTTGACTAGGCACACCTTTCACTGTTAACCAACTTTAAGTGGCTTTGGGATGCTGAACTCTACATCTGTGTCTGCTTGTGGCTTACCCCATCAAATGTTGGCTAATTTTATATGCAGGTGAATTGAAACATGAATCCTACTTTTTCTGGCCACACCAAAACAGTGCTTCCCAGTATGAAGTTCAGATAAATTACTTTTGCTGTGGACTGTGTTTTCCTCGCAGTGCAGTCAGTCTTCATGTGATGTCCTGTTTTTTTTTTTTTCTTTAAATCCATTCTACTGTAGAAATAGTTGCCAAATCGCAAGTTAGTGTATTGCAGGTTTTCAGATCGCCCCTTGCTGAGTGTGTTCTCATGCTTTCTCTACCCCAGAGAAATGTGATGACAGGCTGTGCAAAGATTAACTGCTTTTAATGAGGAGTCTCAGCACTGATCTGCTTTAGACTCTAAACTGAAATGGCACTTCTGGTTTTGTATTACTGGTCCTGCCTATACTGTATTTAAAGGTTGCCTTTTTCTGTCTTCTAATTTTAAAGATCTTAACTACTGTGGTACACATCACCCCTGCATTAATGGAGGGACCTGCATGAACACGGAGCCTGATGAATACAAGTGTGTCTGTCCGGACGGCTATTCTGGCAAGAACTGTGAAATTGGTAAGCAGGAAGAAAAGCTATAAGTAAATAAGAGTTTTCTTGCTAATTATAAGCAGGTTTGTGTCTGCCTCTGTATTAAAGTCCTGCTTTTATTTATTTTATTTATTTTCCTTATGTGCAAATGTATTGTTATATGTTCATATTTTAATTTTACAGCTGAACATGCTTGTGTCTCAAGTCCTTGTGCAAATGGTGGCAGTTGTCATGAAATCCCATCCGGCTTTGAATGTCATTGTCCCCCAGGGTGGAACGGTCTAACCTGTGCCAACGGTAAGTGTTTTACCTTCAAACTTTAGCTACTGAACAGTGACTAGCTGAACTAAGTGTGTGCTTTGAGTTAAGACAACATTTATTATCTGTTTGCTTAGCAGACACCTTTATCCACGGTGACTTAGACTAGGGTGTGTGAACTGTGCATCAGCTACAGAGTCACTTACAACAACGTCTCGCCCAAAAGACGGAGCACAAGGAGGTTAAGTGACTTACTCGGGGTCACACAATGAGATGGTGTCTGAGCCGCAGTTTTGAACTGGGGGCCCTCCTGGTTACAAGCCCTTTAAACACTGGACCACACGGCCTCCTAAAATGTTGACCTGATTTATTAGAAGTCTTAACATGAACTCCCACCCTCGCCTCACTGCGAAAAACGACCATCCAGAGCCGTGTGTCTGGAGGAAAAAAACTGCCTTGGCATGGCTAGTTTAAGTCTACTGCTTGGAGATGTAAAGGTTAAACATATATTGGTGTGAAGCGGATTTCTCTGTATTCTATTTTATCTGGGACATTTATTCAGAATCCGTAAGTGTTTTGATAGCATTAATTTGTAGCCCCCCCCCCCCTCTGCTGATTTATGTGAAGAGTAATCGTGTTGCAGTGTGAAGTCAGCTACATGTTCTCACAATACTAGAAGACTCTTAGCTGGACCTCTGCTAGTTGGTTTGTGTTCTAGTCCTGGATGCGCTTGTTTGGATGTGGCTCTTGAAGTAGGATTTACAGTCATTTTAAATCTATTAGATAAAGCTAATTTATTGTAACATCTGCAAAGGACTGTAGTTTGATGTCGGACTAATTAAGGAAACAATAAAATATTTATCAATGTTGGAAAATATTTCTGCACCATAAATCTATAGAATCCATGCCTACATTTGGCATTCACTAGTTTTCCTGAAATGTGTTTTTTTTTCCTCCCAGTTTTTGGTCGGCACAAACATATGGCACTTATTGAGGGATGTACTGTAATAAGAATGTATTTAATTTTATTTTCCAGACATTGATGAATGTGCCTCCAATCCCTGCGCTCGAGGGGGTACATGCATTGACAGAGTAAATGGGTTTGAATGCATCTGTCCATCTCAGTGGGTTGGCAAGACCTGTCAGATAGGTAAGGGTTTCTGCTATTTTAACAAGGTGTCAAAACATGCAGCAGAAAGACAGCTATTTCTCTGTGAAGCTGTGGTTTGTTGCTCCATGTGTTTTTTTTGCCCCCAGAATTGTGAAAGTAATCTTACGGTATACTTCTTCATTTTAATTGGTTTAGTACCGAAAGCAGGCTATTTGAAATATGATCCAGGTGACATCTAGAGTAAAGCTATAAATAATACATTTGCTGGCAACTGCTAGCCTTGGGACTCGGTTTGTTTAAATGGGTTATCTTTGGGACCAGATCGAATAGTACATTTCTCAAATTGTTCATGGTGGTGGAGTTTGTTCAGGAAACAAATTCCGAAAGGAAACTGTTTAATCTGTAAACAAGCTTCGGTACGAAATTTAAGTTCTCAGGTTTTATTTTACGTCTTCAATTATATATTCATCTCTTGACGCTGCATTTTTGCCGGTGCCCAAGCATGGAGATTGGGTTTCGTAGACAGGCAGCTGCAATCCAGAGAAATTGTTTGCAAATTGATAAGGCTTACTAAATAATGCAAAGTAAAAACGCGAACTCCCTTCTGCTTGGCTTTAAAAAAAAAAAAAAAAAAAAAAATTGGGGTGCAAAAATTATGGGTGTCTTTGGCATTTGGTTTATATCTGTGATTGGATTTCTTGCAAAATGAAGTGGTGTTTAAAGTGACAGTGTAATAGATTTTTGACCTGATCTCCCATTTGAAATAAGTGAGAAATAGTTTGTAGGTTCAACTCTGATTTGAAGAATGTAAGGCATCCTTTAGCCTGTCATGGATCAGGAGCAGGAAGCCAAAATAGCCTGTGTTGTGAATCTATAAACTGTCTCTTTCAAGAGTACTAATGCATGACCTGTATCTGTTTTGGTGGTTGGAAACTGTTTCTTACTGTCTTCCTTCCCCCTTCCCTTTTCCTCTTTACAGATGCTAATGAATGTGTGGGGAAGCCTTGCCTTAATGCTTACTCTTGCAAAAACTTAATTGGTGGATATTATTGTGACTGCTTTCAAGGATGGGATGGCCAAAACTGTGACTTCAGTTAGTATTGATCATTGTTTGCTGCTACCCAGTTTTTTTTTTTTTGTTTAAACAAGCCATTTTTATATATCTATTTTATTTAACAAATGTGTGTCTGTATGACAGGGTCTGCCTGTTTTCAACATTCTTGTATGACTAGCACACTGCAAAAGGGTGTCCTGGAGACATGTAGCTTCATACAGGAGTACTAGTTTAATTTGACTTTAGGGTTAATCATCCTGAAGTTTTTAAATTCCAGAAGTTGTTTTTTATAGTGTGTGAAAAGGCTGATTTTTATGTTTCATATATATTGTAAATAACTTTATTTTTAATCTGTAGATATCAATGACTGCAATGGACAATGTCAACATGGAGGGACGTGTAAGGTGGGTGTAAATTCTGAATGAATTAGCATAGGTATAGTCCTCCTTCAATGCTTTTACAAAAGCCTTTTACTGAACCAACGCTGGAGATATTGTTCTAAAAGCTTGGGTGTGTTCGATTTGTTTTCAGAAATGGCGAATTGTTTTTTGCATCCTGAGGTGTGTGTTTTTGTTTTTCTTAACAGGATGAAGTGAATGGGTATCACTGCCTCTGTCATCCAGGATTTGTTGGCAAACATTGTGAAATCCAGATAAACAAATGCGTGAGCAGCCCCTGTATGAATGGGGGGCGATGCCAGGACCTGATAGATGGCTTCCTCTGTCAGTGCCAGCAGGGTTTCTCTGGTATTTTCTGTGAGGTGAGCAGTAAGCAAAGAGTCATACCATTTTTAAAAAAAAATGGGCAGCCATTATGAAACATTTTTCCGTTAAACAGGGATGTCACCCGATATGTTCTGTGTAACAGGCAAATGAGTCCAGTGCAGCCTGAAGCTGCACAATCTGCCTTTCTCACTACTTCTATTATTCAGATACTGTGGTGACATGTATTATACTCCTTAGGACAATACTTGGTAATTGAAAGCTGAGACCTGAAGAATAGTTCCAGCTACAGTGTTCATTTTACATTCAGAATTCTGACTTGCCACGAGTTTGTTTTAAGATGCAGTGGTAACTTCTGCATACACCTACTGGCAGACTTAGTTTGGAGACGATAAAGATTGAGTAAAAAAAATTCCAGTGCATTTAAGTAACCAGGTGTTAACCGAATTGAGCAACTATAGGGGTAATGACTGCACTTGAATGTTTGGTAATGATTGGACCCTGGTGATTTTTAGCACAAGCCTCTTTACTGATCAGATGCTGACTGCAGCTCAAGCAGCAGCTTGCTTTTGCTTTTAGTGTGATTACTGAAAGGGTACTGTTGTCTCGCAACAAGAAACCGTACAAAAAAAAGGGTGTAGCAGATCAAAAGACATTTGATAGTGAGAGCTGGCCAGCTTTACTCAAGCATAGCACGGAACTCCTGTCACACTTTAGACACTAGAAAAACTACCTGCTGAACTTCTGTTCACATGGAGGGGGAGGGGGGGGATGCTTGGAGATTTTTTTTTTTTTGCCAGCAAAGGATTTTCCATGTGTGATGGTGTTTTTCTTTTTGTTTTGTTCCAAATTCAGTTGTGTAGTAAAAACATACACTTACTAGTGTGTGTGAGATATATCTACATAGATAGATAGATATCTATATATATCTAGATATATATAGATATCGCTATCCTTAATTTATAGTTAATAAAATCTGGTGAAAAAGCAATACCTTTAAGTAATCGCATTGCCTTTTGTATGTGGTGTTTCCACTGGCATTTTGTAAAACCATAGTAAGAGTGAGCTTAGAGGACCAATCTGCTTTTATTTCCCATCGTCTGCGTTCATTGCATTGACAACATTTTCTTTGCTTTAAAAAGAACAAAGGCGTGAGCGAACCATTAACTATAGACTCCATCCTATCGTAGGATTTGAGCAACCTACAAGTCCTGCTCGAAGGTTAATTTAATCAACTGGGCTACTTGAAAAACTACTGAGGTTCCAGTATTTCCATAAAAGGCAATAGTGGCAATGATGGTTTACAAGCTTTAAAGTTTTGTTTAAGTTGAGAATTTTTTTTCCTGATGTGTGACTTACAAAAGCATTAAAACTGAGAAATAATATGACCGCAACTGCATGATTTAATGCTTGTAGTGGGGAGGGGGGACACAAACTGCTTTTAGCTTCAAGTCGTGTGTTAAATAGGGCTCTGTAATCTATGAGCTAGCCGCCTCTGGTAACCTTCCTAACAAGATTAGTCCTGTTGATGCTGGGGACGCTAAGATGTTTACAGTAAGAGCGCTCAGGCTCGAAGATGCATCATCCTTAATAAGATTACAGGAAGACTGCTTGGGTTTACCCTTTCGATTTTCATCTGTGTGTTCGAAGGGTTTCGCACTACCAGTGATTTCTAAAGTTTCACAATGTTTTCTCCTTTCAGGTTAAAAGTAATCCCTGTAACCCCAACCCTTGCCAGAATCAAGCTTCATGTTATAATGTTGGAGGAGATTACTACTGTGCCTGTTCTGAAGACTATGAGGGGAAAAACTGCTCCGACTTCAAAGATTATTGCAAAAACACCCCTTGCGAAGGTACCCTCATTCTATCGCCAGCATGAGAGAACTTTATTTCAGGAAAAAAACAAATAAAATGTTCTACTTTCTTGATTTTACAAGTAACGCTATAAAATTAGGTTCAGAAATCCCTAAATAAATAAGGATCTGTGTACTTGGATGCCAATGCCGTATTTGAAACGTGTAGAAAACCTATTTTGTAGTTCTGGTGCTGGCATGGGGAATTGCATTTTGATTTCCGGTCATTGCATATTAAGCTGCACAATTTCATCATTATGGTGCAGCCAATAGACTATCAATAAACCTGAGCATTGTGGAATAAAATATAATTTGCCTCCTCCTGCTTCTTCTTTTTTTATATATTTTTATTTTTTATTATTATTATAGTAATTGACAGTTGCACCATCGCAGTTGCAACCAACACCACCCAGGAAGGTTTGCAGTATATTTCCTCCAATGTGTGTGGACCACATGGGCGATGCATTAGCCAACCAGGAGGAAACTTTACTTGTGCTTGTGAAAAAGGATTTACTGGGATCTACTGTCATGAAAGTAAGCAAGGAATTTTAAACCTATTGCTTTTGGTGTGTGCGTGTGGACCATGTATAATTTATTTTTCTAATTTAATTTAGATATTAATGACTGCATCACCAATCCCTGCAAAAATGGAGGAACATGCATCGATGGAATCAGTTCATTTCAGTGCTTCTGTCATGATGGCTGGGAGGGGAATTTATGTGAGATTAGTAAGTATATATTGTATTAGACAACTTGTGTCTATTTTAATTGCTCTGCAGTCTTATACTGATGTGTGTGTTTCCTCAGATGTAGATGACTGTCGTCACAAACTTTGCAAAAATGGTGGCAAGTGTGTGGACTTGGTAAATGATTTCTACTGTGAGTGCCAGAATGGTTGGAAAGGCAAAACCTGTCATTCACGTAAGCAGTTTTGTTTTCTTCCTTGATTGATTTTGTTTGTCTTTACTCTGTCTTTTGTAAAGACTCAGTGAGACAGCAACGTGTTACAGCTTATCTGCTTTAGCTTAGTTTTAAGAGGCATGCTGCTTCTTTTCAGGTGAAAACCAGTGTGACGCTAACACGTGCAGCAATGGCGGGACCTGCTATGATGTTGGAGATGCTTTTCGATGTGCCTGCCCTCCTGAATGGGGTGGCAGTACCTGTAATACTGGTGAGCTTCTTGCCTTTTGCTTCTATATAATTCATTAAATGATTTTCAAGAATCTGAGTTTTAAGCTAAATTATTTTTTCTAATTTGCAGCAAAGAACAGCAGTTGTACTCCAATCCCTTGTGAGAATGGTGGAACGTGTGTTGGAGGAGGTGATACTTTTACATGCATCTGCAAGGAAGGCTGGGAAGGAGCCACCTGCACACAGAGTAAGAATTCAAATTGTTATCACTGTGTGGTTTAAATACGTGGTTTCTTTTTTATTAAATCTTTGCAAGAGTATGCTTGCAGTTTTAATAGCTTTTGGGCAGGGAATGTATTGGCATGGAAATAACTCATTTTGCTTTGTATTCTGGGTTTAAGTGGGTGGTTTGTTATCCTTGAAGGATAACCTTTCAGTGTTGTAGGAGCATACCAACAGTTAAGGTGGAGTTAAGTATTTCAAGACTTAACTTGCACAAAATATTGAACACTGCACAAGTATGTGTCTTGCAGTCAACCAGATTGGTCCTTTTTCTTTTATTCAGACAAAAAAGCTACATTTTAATATGTGTAAGTCATAATGTTGTAGAATCCTCATGCGAATGTAACCCCCCCCCCCCCCCCCCAAATCCATCCATCCATCTACAAGGATTTCCTATATATATATTATATTGCAAATGTGTACACATCTGCCCCCTGTGGGGGGGGGGGGGGGGGGGGGGGGGGGGGGAGGGAGGTGTTACATTTCCATGATGATTCTAAATGTAGTGACTTTGTTAGATGTTGTGGTGGAACAAACACAGCTGCAAATGTAATTAAGTACTAGAAAAGACAGCTTAGATCTGTTGCATGTAAAAACTAAAATGATGGCACAGTAACTGTCAAACCCCTCCCCCTCACACATACATACACACACTGAAACAGTCCAGCCCAGCATTTCTGCTGGTCCCCCACCAGCTACTTAGACTGTGATGTCATGCTTTCTGCTGCTGGGATAGGGGTTCAGAGGTTAATATATACAATAGTTTTATTTCACACTCTTTTTGCATGTGTCTTTTTGTCCTTAAAAGGCAAAAGGCAGCAGAATTTAACCGTGAAGCCGCTGGAACACAGTGTTGTAGTTCAGTTCCCTTTTGCCTCTTTGTTTTTTACCAGAGGATCTGCCTTGACTAAATGCTTGATTTGTACTGTGCGAATATGACTCTTAGACAATGTCTTCTTTCATTGCATTCATTTTCTTTATAGCTCTCTTGTATCTACATGTAGTAAGGAATCATAGATCATCTGTGCAAATGTTACGATGATTTAAATAATAAAGTTGCCAATAGTATAAAGTTATTGAAGCAGTTATATGAGAGTATGCCCTTGGATTGTAAACCGTATTTAATTTATCCCCACATGTCCTCGGCACTGGAAAGGAATTTGTTTTAATTTACTTATGGACATAAATAGTTTACTCTGGATTTCCCTTTTAAATCAGGATTAACTGTACTGTTAATTTCCTTTTTTTTATGTAGATACCAATGACTGCAATCCTCACCCTTGGTAAGTTTATTCTTCAATATCTTGAATATTCTTTAGTACAATTTTATGCAACACCACAAAAATGCATTTTGGTCAAATAAAAACAGCTATGAATAGAGAATTTTCAGTATATTCTGTTCACCTTACCATGGGTGGCTTGGCTGTTAATTGAATTGATTGAAACTGTCTTCTGAGTTAACTGTCAAAATTGACTTGGTCCTTTTGTGAATTTTACCTTCTGTTACAGATTAACAAAAACATTTTAAGTGCCTCTTTGGTTTGCGTTCTGCAGTTTAATTAAACAAGCCTGGACAATTTGGGGGGAAAAAATAAATTGCATCACTCTTTCTCTTCATTGTTGAAGCAAAGGAGGGAAAAAAATAAAGATCCCAGCATGAGTGGGGATTTGCATTTGAAGGCCCTACATGGCTTGCCTTTGTAAAGCCCCACGCTAGCTCTCGTCTGGGCTTGTGATGGTTCCGTGAGAGGATTTCACTCTAAGAGGGGTTGTTTTTACAGCTACAATGGTGGCATCTGTGTGGACGGCGTCAATTGGTTTCGATGTGAGTGTGCACCAGGTTTCGCTGGACCAGACTGCAGAATCAGTAAGTGCCTGTAATGTGATGGATGAGGGAGGGGGAGGGCTGGCTGTAGGGCTGTCATTGTGACCTAGCTCCCTGGTTACTCCCCAGCCTTTGACCTTTTGTGTTGTGTTGATGTCAGCTGTACCCCCAAATGAAGCAAGAGCTAACCTGAAAAATTAATTGACATGGAAACTCCTTTGTGAAATTAGTAACTTTTTTTCCTCATCTTTTATTCTGACATGCTTCTGGCAAAGAGTTGGCATGAGAGGGGGGGGGAGGGGGGGGAGGGGGAGGGGGGAGAGTGCCCACTGGGAGGATTTACATTTTGCTTGCATGCAGTTTCCATTGAGCTTTCGGTGTAAACATGAGGATTCCCTTGTGGTGTCACATGATCCCAAAGCTCCCAGATGGTAAACAATTCATACCAGTGCCTGTTAATGGGAGGATTTAATGGGAGATTTATGTTAATTCTATGAACTTGGTGAAAACATTTTCATCCTACACTGAAGTCCTGTGTGTAATGCTTTTATTTTATTTTTTTTAAAGTCAGCTAATGTAGTATGTAGTAATCTTGATAAAAGGGATGACTCTTAAAGCCAGGCAATTGTGATGCCTAATTTGCACACAATTAGATAATAGGAAATCTTCAACAATGTATTTATTAGTTTTGCTGATTCATTTCATTTGCTGTTTTTCTATCCAGACATTGATGAATGCCAGTCATCCCCTTGCGCATATGGTGCCACTTGCGTTGATGAAATATATGGGTATAGGTGCACCTGTCCTCCTGGAAGAGCCGGCCCCAGATGCCAGGACGGTAATAATGCTTTTAGATTGGCCTGTAAAGCTACTCAAGCTTGTGCCTCCCTGGGGTAAAGGTGGGGGACACCAGTGATTTAACTAAAATAAGTTAGGTATGGAACAAGAGAGAGAGTTTAACTGTCAAAGCTGTGTATAAATAAACTGGGAGGGAGAGGTAGGATTCCTTCGTAATGATAATATGTAAATGTATACAGAGTTAACTGTACAATTTATTCATTGTTTCAAGTGTTTTGGATAGAGACATCTGCTTTTTTTTTTTTAATGTGCATGTGTGTCACGGATGGTAATAAATGAAGGCTGGGATAAGTGCAACAAATTAGTTGTAGCATACCAGAAAATATATACACTCGTCCATTTACCACAACTAGTGTGGAAGCATTTTGTGAAACTGTTTATCTGATAAAGCAGGAAGCCAGTAACTTGTAAACACAAACTCAAATTCTGTTCATACAGCACAGTTCATTTATTAAGGTGGTTTGAACAGATTGACTTAGAAATGACCTGTTTTTGTTCCGTGGTCTCCTAGTTGTTGGCATTGGAAAGCCATGCAGGTATGCTAGTCTGCAGTTCCCCCATGGAAGCAGATGGGAGCAGGAATGCAATACTTGTCAGTGTTTAGCTGGAAACATCGCTTGTACCAAGGTAAGTTTTTTTTTTTTTGTTATATATTTGATTCCCAAAGATACATATTGAGAGCCAATAGTTACTAAAGTGCACCAAAATGTTTAAATTGAATCCTTCTGCTGGTATGGCTGTTGAACAGCTGCTTCATTTTGATGTTTTTAACACTCAATTTGGAGCAGAGCAGCCTACATGGGGAGTTTTGTGAGGTTGGGCAGAGACGAACAATGCGGTTCTATTTGCCTTCATACCGCGTCTCGGGCCTTTTTGAAGAGATTTCTCATCAGTCTCTGCTTAATGTTTTACAGCCCAGTTGATTAAAGCTCAATTAAGGGTTAGTTTTTGTTTGCTTTTAATCAGCAAATATAAATGTTACTTAAACTAATGTTATCTTGAATTAGTTTGAGTTGGTATTGGGTTATTTTTTTTTTTTTTTTTCTTGTAAAGCTTTCGTTTTCAAGTTAGTGCAGTGTTTTTTGTTTTTTTTTAATGGCCCAAAACATTTGGCTATTAAATAGATGTAATTGTTCTGTGCTATATATAGTGTTCCCTTCTTATTTTAAAATAAATACAGAAGTGAATGGATTTACCATAAAAACATGTTTGTCATGTTCCATAAACAAGACTCGACCTGAAGGATGTACTGTAGATACCAGTCTTAATATTTCATTTTTGCAATGCTTTCTTCCAAAGGGACAGGTAGGAATGACTGCTAGTTTGTTGTAACAGTTCGTGCCAATATGGCAGAAAAAGCTCAGACATGGTCTTTCTTATTTTTTCATGGAGTTAGTGATCTGGACAGAATTTTATTCAAGCTTTCAAGACCACACAGGTCTCTCTTCCAAACTGTTTTAAACTCTGTTAACTCTACATTGTTTATCATATGATTTAAGGGATCTGTGAGGTCACTACACTTGTATAATATTCTGTCAGACAACTTATCACTTGCTCTTCAGATACTTTTATGAAAGCCAGACAATGATGAGGAGCTGCTGTTCTTTATTAAAAGTTCCTAAGACACAACCTCACTGCTTGTTTGTTTTTCCCTTGCATTTGCAGGTTTTGTGTGGTAGAAAGCCTTGTCTCTTACAGAAGCGTCTCGGACAAGATAACCACCAGTGCCCTGCAGGTCAACAATGTCAGGAACACAATTTCTTTACCTGTTTTTCACCACCTTGCCACGAATGGGGTGTCTGCAGTGCCCCGGAGCCTCCTGTGCCCATTAAAACCCAATGTCAGCCGCATACGGGCTACTTGGATAACGGCTGTGCGCGGATCACGTTCATGTTTAACAAAGACAAAGTGCCACAGGTGAGTCCAAACATCAAATAAAAATAAATCCTGTGAAGCCACAGATTCAAACTGATTTTGCTGGCCTAAGACCTGTGGTGATTCTGTCAGACGCTTATAGCTTACATTTCTGCTTTGTTTTAAACAGGGCACCACTGTGGAGAACATCTGCACTGAACTGAAGTACCTCGAAGCAACAAGGATGCTTGCCAAGGAGAGGTCTCTGCTGGTGCTTTGTGACATCTCCTACTCCAATGAAAATGCTATTGAAGTGGCTATAGTAAGTACTCCTGTTTTAGATTCGCACCACCCAAAAACTGTCAGTCGCCCCGTTTAAATATCCGAAGACACAGTTCTACATCTGCTTGTCTTTCTTCGAGTGGCCTGGTGTTTACATTGCTTCTGTCACAATTAGGCTGACTATACAAGGAACATTTTGGCCAACCTCTAAACTTTTGAGGTGGTCTTTTAATCCCATAAGATGAGAACATAATTTCATCTAATAGCATGCAGTTTGCTTTCATGCCACAAAGAACAAAGGGAGAGCGGGTTAGGTGTGATTTTTAGTTACTTTAAAATGAGGAACTGGTTAAATATAAGTTGTAATGCAGGGGTATCATATAATAGGAAATGTAAATGACTTCACTCATACATGCAAGTCTAGTGTGTTAGAATTATTACAGCAAGTACAGTGGTAATTTAGATGGAAGAAGCACATTGGAGACTCTTTCATATCCTCTTAAAATATCCAATTTCAGTGCAGTGAAGATTCAGATGAAAGTGCAAACGTTGGCTAGAACAGATTCTTACAGCAGCTCTCGAATAAGAACTGTGGTTTATGCAGAAATACTTTGCTGCCTAAAGGAGCTAATCCTGGATGGTTAAATATTTTCTGCCAATAACTTGATCATATTTAAAAATGTGTTAATGGTGCCAAAAACTATTTTTTTTTTAATTTATTTTCTGTTCTTTATTTCTTAGTCATTTGTGGACGACGAACAGGACCACAGCCTCATCCAGGATGCTGCCAGTACAATCATCAACACGCTCTCCAAAAGACAGAACAGCACCCTCATGCTGGCTGTAGTAGAAGTCAAAGTGGAAACCCAAGTTATGGGGAAATCAACCGGTGAGTGGAGCTGGTAGTAATGGCCATATATGGACACTCCCACTGATCAGTGTTTGCTTTGGAGAGACTTGCTGCTTGTCTGGGGCTATCAATCTTTTATAACGCTTGGATAACATCAACTCAGCCTGCAACGTTACTTGTTAAAATGTGCTTTGATCATGTTTTTGGTCATACAGTTTGTTTTTGTTTTTTTTAGTGTGTTTTTATAATCCATAACTTAAACTGTACTATATCTAATGGAGCTGTTTTTTCCAGACATGGTTTGTCTTGCTAGGTATTTGAGTGTGGTGGGCTTGATTTTACTTTGGTCAGTTCTACTGTACTTCCTGATGTTGGCTGGTGCCTTGCAGAATCATTGGTCTGGACTATTCCATTTTTAATTAAGTGCTTAATTACATACGTACATACAGTTTGTTTATATTCTATAACATTTATCTGTAATTCTCTTCCCTGTGTGAGGAGCCTCAGTGTCACTCCCTGTCCCTCAGGCTGTCGCAGGCGCTTGTGAATTGGGCTGCCTTTTTTAATGAAGCTTGTTCCCTGTCTCTCTTAAGGGGGTGGGGAGTTTTTCATGGTCTGGGAATTGTTTGCAGAGATTTTCTATTGTTAGGAAGAAGGCTTCCCTTAATGGATTATATTTGGAGCACAGCACTAGAAAATGTAACTGACTATTAGCTTCAGTTCTACCAATCTCAATCAAAGCATGACACACTTGCTAGTTCAGTTTGACCCGAGATGGTGTTCTGAGATAGGTATGAAATATTCAGCAATATACATAATTTTAGATCCTTTTGTTAGCAGTGGTGCCAGGGGCTGTCCGTCTTGTATAGAGTTCTGGCACATTGTCTTCTGCTACTTGAATGGGAGCAGGTTGAGAACGCATCTTGAATGAACTGATCAGTCAAAATAAGACTGACCTGGATTTGTTTTTCTCCTCTACGCAGACTACCTGGTTCCTGTTCTGTGTGTGGTGTTCACCATTCTCTGTGTTTTCTGCATTGCCATCTGTATCTGGTGGACCAGGAAGAGGAGAAAAGAGAGGGAAAGAAGCCAGCCATCCATAGAGGAGAATGTCAACAATCAGTGGGAACCACTGAATCCTGTTAGGAATCCTATAGATAAGCCATGCAGTAACAGAGACATGCAGTATGAATGCAAAAAATTAATGTCTCCTCCAAACAGAACTTGCGATGGAGAGGACGAGGAGGAAGAGGAGCAGGAGGGGGCCAGCATGGAAGTAGACAAGTGCCCCTCCCACAAGTGCACAAAAACTTTATTGCCTGGGAAAGGGGATGCTGTCAGCACAGCAAACAGCACTCTGGTGAAGCAGCCGCACCGAACGGCCTACAGCTCAAAGGACAATAGGTGTAAAAATGTAAATGCAGCTGTCAGCAAAGACGTGATAGACAATTGCGTATGAAAATAATTAATAATCCTCTGTGCCTACTTAAGCTTGTAAAAATGGAAATGCATATCGTTGTCTTCATCATGGACTTCAAACCATTTAAAAAAAACAAAAAAAAATATTCCATTGGCTATCTCTGTTTTACAGAACACCTTTTTTCCATTTGTTTTTTTTTCTGGCTAAATTATTTGTGGTTCAATGACAAGGCTGATAGGTTTCTTTGGATAGCTGAGATTATATATATTTTTTTTTGTACAGTTAATTTTACTCTATGTACCAGAGGAGGAAGGTGCCTCAATTTGTAATTGTTTACAGTTTTTTTTTTTTTTGTTGTTACTTGGTGTAGTTTTTATAGGACAAAAGGGATAAGACTTTTGTGAACATTAAAACAATATTTAGGATATCCGTGAATGGCAGCTCACAGCACTCTTTACAATTGTTTCTATTGTTAGTCATTTTCTTTGTTTTTTCAACAGAATTTGCCTTATGCAACACACAGCTAGCCCAAAACAGTGAAGTGACTGCAGTTGTGAATCAAGTGGCCTTTTTGTGTAACTTCTAGGATTGCAGTATTTGTGCTTGTAGCAAGTGCCTTGTGATTTCAGTTTGTATAGCAGCTGTCAGACTGTCCTGCCAGTTTAACAATAAAAAAGGGAAGAGCTCATTCACAACACTGCTTTGTACATATGTATATAGGAAAGGAATCGCTATGTATATTTGAATTTAGTAAGACCATTAACACTTTTTTGTTTGTTTTTTTTAAATGCCATTCCTTTTTATTTATGTTTTGAAGCAAAGGATGTTTTATGACTGTTTAAATGTTTATACAAAGTATAACTATACATTAAGAACATAATTATTGTCAAATATAACCACTGGTTATGTGTAAATGTATACAGAAATATTTGTTTGCTTTACAGAATGATTTATCTCCCCGTCCCCCCCCCCGTCCCACCCTTGTACTGCTTCAGTTGAAGATAAATTTGTTTGTACCATACTTAAGTCATGGGGAGCATCTCCCTTTTCCTTTTAATTTTGTGAATGTCAAACATGTGATACTATTTGTGAAACAGATCTCTGCTTTGGATACAGGCCTAATGAAGGGAACAAATTAAAAAAAATATTATATATATATATATATATAATATATATATATATATTATATATATACATTTCTGTGTAATATACTAAAGACAATCAACCTAAAATAAATACATGACGTCGTCTTGATTTTCCGTATGACCTTATATTTCTACCTAATGGAGTTACCATCAAGTGGTAGAGGACTATATATATATATAAGATATATATATATAATATATTTATATTATATAAGTATATAGCTATAATATATATTATATATATCATATATATATATATATATATATATCTATTTTAAGGAATAAATTGAATTAAGGAAGCCACCCACCAAAAAAAAATTAAACTGATATAGATACTATTGGGGGTGGAGGATTTGTGTAAGCATAGCTTAAATTTGTAATTATTTTGTACAAAAGAACAGTTGCTTTGCAAAGTCATTGGTTCGTTAGTGCATTTTGTTTGACATTTTCTTTAGAAATAACTTAAATATATTTATTAAAGCATTTTATAACAATGTAATCCATACGCCTTTGTTTCAAATCGGAAAACAAAACATGGAAGGAATTTCTTTTTTTTTTTTTTTTGTGAACATTAAATGTTTAGAGTTATGTTTCTCTTGAACCAATGAACTTTATCACCCCCCCAGCCCCCCCAAAACACCAATGTGAACTGAGGTAATGCAGGTGAGAGACGCAATCATAAGTTCAAATTAGTTTATGTAATACCTTCACAGATGGGCCGTTCCATGAAAATGTAACGTATATCTCTGTGTGTGTGTTTGGAAGGACCCATCATCACAAACATATTGGGCGAGACAAAATTAACATTTTCATATTCCCATTTTTTGACTAGTGGTTTTTCTGTTTTGCATCTTCTGGATTAGAACCCACCACTTGGGTGAGGGATATAATATCAATTGTGAAAATCTAGCAACTACTTTCTACTTTTAAAATGCTGAACTTGGTGGAAACTGCATTTTGCCTCAGTTTACAGCACAGTAAGAAAGCTGCTTTTTTATTTGTTAAGTTACGCAGTAGTGTTAGATACTTGTAAATGTGACCAAATGTGTGACTTACACATTTGGTCACTTCTGTACCTGTCTCTGCCGAACAAGAGTATTGTCTCCCCCCCCCCAATATGTACCCTTCCGTTCCAACTTATTAATGATAACATTTCTACTTTAAGAATACAATGCT
This sequence comes from Polyodon spathula, assembly GCF_017654505.1. Lineage (NCBI taxonomy): Eukaryota > Metazoa > Chordata > Actinopteri > Acipenseriformes > Polyodontidae > Polyodon > Polyodon spathula. The sequence continues at coordinate 3,744,354 of NC_054545.1, forward strand.
GCAGCCTATTGGCATATTGTCATTGTTTCAAAGCACTGGATCAATAAAACTGTTTCGTAAGGATTTGTTTTATTTTTTATATTATCTAGCATATGAGTTGTCGCATGGTCTGGTCTGACATCAGTCGGCCAATAATTGTTTCCTCTCGTTTTCATTCCCCATAAATATTTTATAAAGAAAAGACTAATTTTAGAATCCTTGGCCTGCTGGGGGTTTTGTAAGACTATTGAGTGCACTGAGAAGTACAGGATTCTTTTTCAGCTTGGGTTTCGTGGTAAAAGCACTAAGTGTTTCTCTATTTGCTGTACAGACACCTAACCCTATGCTTGTCTCTGCTACTAAATAGATGCCTCATCTTCTTGCAACTTGATTTAATTTTCTTGTCATTTTACATGTTGGTGGTCATATCAGTCTGGACTGTTTCAAAACTGAAAATCAAACCACACACCTTTTGAAGGCTAATCCTACATTTAAATACAATACTACACTGAAGTGACAGCCTCACTTGTGTTCCAATACATGTAGAGGAAGGTATTTAGCTCTAAGATTTATCTTGGGTCTTAGGGTTAGGGTGATGATTAGCTGCTTGAACTCTTAGAAAAAGCAGATCCAATGCTCTTGTTTGGAGGTGTTCCTGTTCTGTGTGCGTTCTTGTTTCCAATGAAGTCTTGCGCCCATGATGAAGTCTGGGGGTGCAGAATGGCAGGAGGTGGCGATACCCACTTCTCTCAGAAACCTGGTGGTATATTTGACTTCCACAAGGCAGACAGGCTATCAGTTTTCTGTCACACCTTTGGGATAGCCCCCCACAATCCGTGCTGGCGTGTTTACAGTTGAAACACAGCTGCTTTTTAAAGTTATCTGAGGTAGAATGTCAAGGCGAGACTTTTATTCCCAGAGGCAAATCATTTTCTACTCACTGAACCGCCAAAACCCTTTTCCTCCCCCCCCCCCCCCCCCCGGAGGTTGGTAAACTTAAAAGAACAGGCAACAAGTCGTATTGTATGTACATGTAGGATGTAGGTTGTTAAAATAAAAAGCTGTGTGTGAATCATTTAAGAACATATTCAACTTTTCCTAAACGAATGCCCTTCAGAAAACCTTAATTTATTCATTGATAACCTTTTTAAATGGCACAATAAACCTTACTGGTGTTGTAAAAATCTTCAGTTTGTGTTGAGCTCAAAGTGGTTTTGCATTGTGTGGGCATGGTAACAGAAAGGGATAGTACAGTATGTGAATGAAAGCTAATACCACATTCTCAGAGTAGCTTGAGCAGTTTAAGACCTCTGACTAATGTAAAACTGCGTACGGACCTTACCGACACTGTATAAGCTTGTACCAGAGTATTTTATGTTATTGTTGAATTTAAAGTCCTTATATAATTTCAGTTGAAAATGTTACGCTGCTTCTAATTTTTAAAGCAGTTATGTGGGATTAAATATTTTAGGTAACAAAATAGTTCCATACATCTTACTTGTTGTGTATGTCCATTCATAATATAGGTCTCAAATGTGCAGTTTTGAAAGAAACACGTGTTTTAGATTCTAAAGCATAAGATCAAGTTCTACTTTTAATCTGGAGGGCGATATTTTTCCCAACCTTTCAACGTCATCTTTTCTGTCATTAACCAACCAGCCAGCAGCATGCTTTGACGCACAGACAATGCTGAGGTGGAATGTTTATCAACGTTGTTTACTCCAGGGCTTCATTTGTACTAGCTTCTAGTTTATTTCTTAACTCTGCTTTTGTTTTTTGGCTGATTCCCAGGATCAGCCCATTCTCTTCAGCTCCTGGTGTTTGCATTATGCCTCTTGAAGCTGTAACTTTGTGAGATCAAACAGACCAGGCAGAACCTACTTCCCTGGAACGAGCTCTGCTTATTGGGTAGAGCAGTTCATAAAGAACTGTCCCATCTTAAAAATCCTTCAGTCTTCCAGCACAACCCTGGCGTTCTGCTGTAGTGATGGTCTAGTTTTATACTTTGAGTAAGGTGACCATATGGCTCAGTGTTCAGCAAAACAGTTTCAAGCTTTTCAACCCAATGCATTCTGGTAAGCGTAGTCCTGCTTCTCTTAAAGGTAAGAATGGTACCCGAGACAGGTAAAATGTACCAGATTGCAAACTGTCCCACTGAACACGGATTAATATGGTAACCTTAGCCATGGCTCTCTCTTTCTTTACTTCACCCCAGTACTTTAAATGCGTTTGGTAAGAAACAACACTATGGAACCCTATTCATACAGTATATGTCTTAGTTACAGTTTAGACCCAAAAGGACACCAGCTCAATGTGTCGAGTAGTCCAACCAGAGCCTTCAGGAGTCCTGAATTGCTGGCTACTGTGGGGACAAAATCATCAGAAAACGTCAAGGATTTACCTCCCTCCTCCGTGCTTTAGGCATATTGAGTTCTGTATCTCTAGCTGCAGCTTGAGTAGAGGATAACCAAAGGCAATTAATGTTAATGGTTCTTATGAAATGGAAACGCAGGTTACCATAAAAGTAACCATGGTTCCCTGAAGCAACCATTGCCATCCATTCTTTGGATGTTCTCGCCTTTGACAGGAGAAAGAACACTGGGTGTGTGCTCAAACATACATAGTGCAGGCGGTTGGTAACTGTTCATTCCCTACTTGAGGGACCCAGGGTCACTTCTATGGTAACCTCTGTGTGTGGATATGGCTTTCTGCCCAGTGGTGTAGATAGTGCTATTTGTTACATGGAGTTTAAAATCATGAATGAATTTTCAGTGGAAACGTGGGATGTGCAAAGGCTAAATAATTTGAATAGTGTAAGTTTAAAGGAGCAGACGCTACCCAGAGGAATAGTTATACTGTCCCTTTCTGCAACAAAGTGGTTTCTTCTTTGTTATCTGAAGTTAGCAATCCCTTATGTAATATTTTAAAGCAATTAAATCAAGATACAAATTTGTTGCATGAATAAGCTGTTAAAAGACAGGTACCTTTATGCTAGTTCAAATTAATCTTCCAAACAGTCCAGTGTGTTTTCTGTTCAAGAATGCTGCCCTTCCAGCACGATCTCTTTTTTCACAAGTGACCATGATTAATGATTCCATTGCTGTTCAGGGATGCAGTGCAACAGCAAGGCTAAGCAGCTACAATGAAAGGAAATCAATGAAACAGCTGGTAATGTTTGCGTTCACAATTTTTTTTTCTCTGCCGCACCTCTTTTCTGTGCTTTTCCAGTAACAATAATAATACAAAAAAAAAAAGATTTTGAGGACGCTGTTGGCAAAGTGCTTTTTATACAACTCAATATCCTCTATCTGCACAAGACAGCTGTCTCGATGGAGCTGGGAGGGACCGCTCGAAGGTGGCACACCTGGAACACGCAGCAAGTCAAAACCACCTCCCAAAATTCCTTGAAGGTGTCCTAACAAAGGGTTTTATTTCCCTGCAATACCATTCAATCTTTTAGTTCTAATAAGCTGGACTGCAGTACAGAAGCAGCCCTCTCCTCTGTGCTTGAGTTAAGTCTGTACAATACAATAAAAACCTACTTAGAAACAGAGATCCTGAAACCCATTTCAATTAAATTTATTTGTATATTCTTTTAAATAACACAAAAATGTTCATGAAGTATTTAAAGAATGAGGTGACATCTCAACTGTCTTCCAAGCAGTCCTTGTTACAGTGTGGCCCTGGATATCACACCTTCACCCTCTTAGGAAGTGAGACATGTGACAGCTGGCAGGGGTCAACTGGGGCACGGTTACGGAAACAACTGACCCCCTGAAAGGAGGGAATGAACCACATGACATCTTGGTTAAGATAAGCCTGGGTACTGGGACGGGGGTATAGCATAATAGAAGGGATAAGATAACCAAAAAAAAAAAAAAAACATTCCAAGCTCAGCCAAAATGGTTCGCTGTGGGCTCTGCACTGTTTCATCACCTTGCAGTGTATTTTACAAAGGCGCTATACAACTATGTTGTATTCTGATTAAGTCAGTCAGAAATTCTTATACCTCTGACTACGTCAATAGGTGCACAAGCATTGTGCATCACAATAAACATGCACAGAATAGGCAATGTCTCCAGGTTGAAAGTATGTCTCCAAGACAACCCAGGGGCAATGCCAGTTAATATTTACTTCAGGCAGCTGCTATGGATACTGTTGTGGTAAACTTCTGTTTCCCTACAGTTTGGATAAAGTCCACAAAAGCTGTAGTGCCATGCACACAATACAGTATAACCTTTGTATTGTCCTTCAGGTAGCTTGTAATTTAAAGCATGTTATTTCTCAAGGAGTATCAAGTACTGAAGTGGAACTTTATTTTGTATACAGCTGCATTAGTTCCTAAAACAAGCAGGTCCAATTTTCCATTGTACAGGACATTGCAGCAATAGTAAAGCTCTGGTTCCAGAGAGGCTTGACACTGTGCATGTCCATTTGCCACGTTCTACTTTGGAAAAGATATTTACAGTATAGTTGATGTGCCAGTATAGAAGGCCTCATGGTGGAAAAGTCTTGAGTGTTAACAGAGAAGCTTTCTGTGATATCACCAAAGGTGTTCAATTACAATTCATCATGTATTGTGTTAACATTATTTATCAGGAATCAAATTATATACATAGAGTATATGCACGCCTTATAGTTTTGCATCTCTATAAAGGAACTGGTTCTGCATATGTGTGCTACCTACTGATTCAACACAATATAAACAACGATAATGAGGGGAAGAAAAAAAACAGAACAGAACAGCTCTCTGAGTTTAAAGGCCACCCTGTATCAGGTTGTCATTCAGTGATTGTTAACACAGAAGCAAATGCGTATATTGTCAGTAACGTAAAGTGTTTTACCAATAGCTGGAGAAATCAACTTATTGTGTGGCTGCCTTTCTATGACTGAAAGGCACATGCTCAGTAATGTAGGAGTCCTAAATAAGGTTATGGACAGGATTGTCGGCAAACCAAAGTTATCAGCAGGGCACATGACTACTGTGTGACCCTCAGGTAAGAGGTAAAAGCTTGTTCCATTTCCTCATCATGTCATTTCATTGCATAGAACAATTTTTCTTGCATACTGATAAAATACTCACTGTTTACATCAGTGAAAGTTAAGGGGGAATCTATGAATGCAGAATGAGGGATACATGACCACAGCACAAGCCAGTACTTGCTCTCAAGTATAGCAACGTACAGTTGTGGGATACTGTATAAATGTAAATAGAGGCAAAGGCAATATCAGTTTCCCTTCTTTGTTCCATTTGTACAAGTTACCTCTAGACTACAGTACCAGTTATACTGCTTTTAAAGTAATAAAGCCACCACAATGTGCATGCAGTATTACTTTAGTTGGTGTTATCTAACATTCAGGATCCAGTGATGACATTCATGTATCTCAGCATTGCTATATGGTCACTACTCAAAATACAGAAAATAAATCAATTACATTTGCAGGAGTTCCAATAAAGTATACAGTCTTCACAAACACTCAGCTGCAGGTTACAAAACACTTTTATTGAAAGGAAAAAAAAATACTCAAATGTACTTGAGTGATGTTCAAAACTCTAATTAGTAAGGCAAACAAAGAGCCACAAATCAATTTGGCACAGAAATGTTTTCAGTATACAGTCTTAATTAAATTTAAAAAAAATCAGTAATTTCAAAATTAATTGTCTTCAAATATACAAGCTTTTTTCATAATACTTTAGTTGAAGGACAACTATCTCAGCAACATATATTCATGCTGGCTTCAAAATTAGATTTTTGGCAGTCATTCACCTTTTTTTAATTAATAAGATAGACACAGCTGCCCTCACAACACATTACAAAAACAGATTGTGAATAAACAATTAAAATCGCTGTGCACCTCCTTCCACGTATCTACCATCATTTAGCTTGAGGGAGATATATGAACTAAACATGGGGTCGTGATTTTCTGCTTAAGATTTCAAATGTGTGATGAAAAAGAAAACACCCAATGATTTGATAAGAATCAAACACTCTGTTTTTCTTTTTTATATTTCAAAATGACCACACCTCAAGAGCAACCTCTGAGAGCCAAGACAGCTAAGAAAACCTTGCAGGTGCCAGCGAAAAGGGGGTTTTATTTTGTATTTTTAATTTTGCCAGCCAAGAGGGATTTTTATTTTGTATTTTATATTTTTTAATTTTTCTCAATGCAAATCAAGGGAATCGTGATCAGACTGGCCTTGGGTGCGCTTGTTACTTTTAATAGGAGGAAAAAAATTGCATTCTTCATCACCTTGATTCTGTACTTTGCAATTCACCCCAAAAGAAATTCTACACAAAAAAAAAAATAAACCAACCAATTCGAGGCAGCTGTGGGTTTTGATTAATTCTGGAGTACAAGGTAATACTAAACCCCTGAAAAATACAACAGCTGTGAATTTAAATGTGGCTTAGGCCCAAGAGGCTTACATTTGGAATCCAGGCCAACTGAAACAAACAATACATTACATATTAATAGTTTGTTAGATAATTTGATGCTTTTTGCACTGAGGATTATATGGAGTACATGGGTTTTATGTTGTTCTTGTTTTTTGTTCTCATTTCCTTTTCTTTGTTTGATTAGGTCTGACAAAAAAAGTTCTGGTCGAGAATGCTCTCCTTCTTTAGTAGTAAATAGCTGCTATTAATAAAATATATATTTAGCCAGTCCTCTATTAGCAGCATACGTCACTACAAAATACCCAGGGCCTCATTCAGGAGAGAGAAAAAGAGCCCATCAGAGATGTTGTGCAGCATTGCTTGATAATGCCGTTGCCCTGGCAACCAACATAAATAATACAATGCTTAAAAAAACAAATCTACACCCCCTTTGTGGCACTTCAAATGTATTATGTTAAAGATTGATCTTTTCTAACAAAATCCACTAAAGGACTTTAGCACAAGTACTCACACTATTTGTAAAATACAAGTTTGCCATAGTAAAATAATTGCAAAGTGTAATACAGAATGGTGAAATCATGGGTAAGCATTGGTAAGCATTATAAAGCTTAGAGAGGTATGGTAAATCCTATTTAAACCTATGGCAAACCATGGTAAACAATGGTAAAAGCATGGGGAAACTGCAGTTACTGTGCAAATGTACTGTGGTAAACCTTTTAAAACAACACTATCATAGATACTAATACTAGCTTTATATCTTAGTAACTAGCTCTTTACCTTAGTTTGCGTTCTAATTTTATAATTAAAACCACATTTGTTGTTGCTTTTTTCAACATTTCAATGTAATACAATTTTGTACTAGACTGTTTTTGATTTAATGGTTTAATTATTGTAATGGGTGTGTGTGTGTGTAAAGTGCTTTGGGATCTTTTCGTATGTAAGGTGCTATAGAAATGTGAATTGTATTGTATTGTAATACAAATATTTTAAAAAGCTTATTGTAAGTGTCCAACAAGTTCATTTCCTAGACTTTGCCGGCAACTTGTGTTAATAATGTCAATAATTTGTAAGGCTGTTGTTTGCAGCCTACTAAAATACCTAAGAAATCCACCACTTAAAACTACCTGAGACTTAAGCATTTCCTTTGAAAGCCACTAACAATTGATGGATCAGTAAAAGTACCTTGTCACCTGTTGTCACTACGGCAGTCACTTTTTACATCGCATTCAGTGAAAAGGGACACAGTGTTAAAAGGGTTATAGCGTTCTCTACTTCATTCAAGAAGTGCCTGTACCAAAACGTACCGCTGATGTTAAACACACATTACACAGTTGCTTTATTCTAAACAGAAAATATGTTGTTTTTTTCAAGCATGCTCTTTTTCTTCTTTTAAAAACAGGTTACTATTGCATTTTGTTTTGATTTAACTGTTTTATTATCACACTCTTTCGTATGTGCCCGTTGTTTTTTTTCACTTTGACACAATCTGTTAACACAGTTTTTGGCAGCTTTGTGATGCTACTGCAGTTGCATTGTGTTCTCATTCAACAGTTTAACACAAGGGGTGGAAATCTCCTCCCTTTCTCCATCTATTGCTTTTGATTCTTCTCTTATTATATTGCCATCTGAGTGTTTTCCAGGATGCCATGTAACATTTAATAGGTAATCTTAGATTATTTTAATCTCAGTAATATTCTACATTAAAAAAAGAAAACTTTTACATTACTAACATGATAGAACATTCCTTAATAAATTAGGCTTCTGTTAAACATGCATTATTCATCCTGAATCTATATTTAAAGGCACACAAATGCGGCAGAATATTTTTTCAGCAATGTACACTGACTTTCTTTGTACGTTAAATGGCTTTCTGCCACATTTTGCCAGACAAGTAAATGTGTTGTGGCAAATTGTTATGATAACAAGGGGACAGGAAGTCTGAAATTAAACACAAATTCTCAATAACTGAGTAAAACCGCTTAATGTCCCACTCTTGCAAAAATGTCCCTCTTTGTATAGATTTGTATGATCTCCGATGTGATACAGTGAGCCTATCTCTATGCAAAGAAGCACAGAGTGCAGTTACAACTTATATCTTTACTAAGGCAAATTCAAACTAGGAAGAGTCAGACTTTAGCAAAAACTTGGGGGTGGGGGTGAGGGGGTTTGAGGTTAGACTTTAGACTTTCCTAGGCTTTATTTGAAGAATACAAACAAGGAATTTCCCCTTCAAGTAAAGACAAGATTCATCTACATTTTATGGTATCTCTGTCAAGGCAAATGATGTCCCTGTTTATAGGACTTGTCAGTGCTTTCCCTGTCGGAATTATTTATTTGAAGACTAAGCGCTATTGCCTAATATGGAACACTTAGCTTTTCCCATTCCCTAACCAATTTCAAGGGGCAAAATTGGATTGCAGTCTGGGGTCTGACTTCAAACTATTCTCACTATCGCTGTCTACAGCCTAGAACTCTCTGCATCATAAATGTATTAAAGGTATTTGGACGTCCAAACACCATAAAATTCTAAAGTAAATGCCTATTCTTTTTGGTAAAATGGAAAAACAATGCACCCAATGGAGCTGTCTAAATGGTGAAGGATCTAAACATCTCTAATGGTGTGAGTGTGAATCCCTTGTGTGTATTTCTCTTTAAAAGTAAGACAAGTAACATAGGTCTGGTCCTAATGTAATATTTAAACACTGTTTGGAGCACTTGATTTTTTCGCCCCGTTGAGATTTTGTTGTCTGTTTTCTCTTGTACTTTGTTGAACCATGTTATGGTATCAGGGTTGAGGCACAGTGCCACTTCTCTCTCTGTCACAGGGTTGTCCTAATGCAATTGCTTTTCCTGATTCTCATGCTTAATCTACATATTGAAAGATAACAGTTATCTTGTACACAATGCTATCTGGAAATACCCAAGACACGCAGGGGCAGAGTATACAAATAAGCCTATAAAGTATTGCCCTGCTTTCACATCATAGGGCTGGTTTCACTAATTATGAACTACCATACTCAACATAACATCATCTAGTCCAAGGTTACTGCTAATCAGGGTCTGGGAAACCAGCCCATGAAGTTTATGAGTAAGTATTAAATGTTCAGCTTCTCCATCTGTTCTGATGCTTTTACGTTTGGAAGCTTGTCCTGGGATCTTTTCAGTGACGTTGCTAACAAAGTAATCCAGTTATAGGAGGTACAACGATTGAAAATTAAACTTCACAAAATGCAGTATTTACCCTACCAGCCATACCAATAACTTATCAGCTTTATTAGTATTTTTAAATCCTTCATACCAAATCCATTGAGTGAAGCTTAGAAAAGTTTGTTTGAGAGTGTAACTGTAAAAGTACTCTACTGTATTAGAATTGTAAAAAGTAATCTAATGCAAGGGTATGCACAATTTACTGGCAATTCACTGCTACCCTAATCCGTCTGTTTTAGAAGGTTCCTGGCTATGATGTCACTTGTGGGATAGAAACATATTTAACAGCTCGTTGTTGCCTATCCTGTAGCTCCCAACATGCTGGTTGACTATATTCTTGAATAGCCTCAGAGCTACAGTATATGTCCCAATGTGTGCTTTAAATGGTAACTATTTACAGCAAGAAGAAATAAAAACATGTTGTGTTTAATGTATTAATGTAAAAAAAAAAAGAAAAAAAAGAAAATTAGTTTAGGTGCCGGTACAGTAGTTTCGAATTTTTGGAGGGTTTTTTTTTTTTCTAGTTGTAACTCTGCTAATGATTGTATTATAAAATGTTAACATTATTAACATAACTACCCTGTCACCTTTATTGTTAGAGATCAAAAACATAGTTTCCCACAGACTGAAAGCCAGGGAAACAAAGATAAATTATTCGTAGCCCAATCAATATTTTAGTAGACAGGGTTAGCAGGTACTGGCAATTTTATCTGTGGTTATTTTCTTCAAACAGGTGTTACATATACTGTATACAGGTAAGTTATCTTTTAAACTCAGATATATTAGAAAGCAGTCACCAACTTTTCTATGGTAAAGTCGAAAGGTGATGTAACATATATTACCCTCTATTTGTGACCTAGGTATTTTAATTTGTATCCTTATCAGAAGCAAAGATACTAAACAAATTAGTTCATTCATGTTCATTCATGGTGAACCTAGCATCGCAGGGTCATTTCAAAGGGTTGAAATGCAGACGGGATCAAGGCACACTGCAGATGTCCGTCTTTGTGTCACAAGATAAATGTGCTTGTCCTTTAACCTGCTCTGTTCCACAGCCAGTGATTGTAAGCCAGCCTTCACTGCCAATAAATAATGGATGATCAGCTGCCGAGGCAGAACAATTATCTGTCACGTCTCTTTTTAAAACAAAAACAAACAAAGAAATCATTTTAAAATTCCTTTCAAACAAAAAACAGGAATCACTATAATGCTTTGTGTTTGTTTCCAAAAAAGTGTCACTGTTATTTATTTTGGAATGATGACGTTTTGGTATTACAGTATTGTAATGCAGTTCAGTGAGTCGGTAAAGAAAGCAATACGAATCACATGGCCTGTGAGGCAGGCTCATGTTTCCTTGGCGCACACTCAAGCTGACCCTTGTGCAGGCTCCTGCAAACACATTCAAAGAATGGCTTAGATACATTTACTTACACGCCATTCGCTCAGTTAGCAACACACAAGGTTTAAAGGCTGCAAAGGGACTAACATTTCACCGGGACTTGAGCTGACAGCCAGCAAGTGCCAGACTGCTGCCTCCAGGCCTGTGCAAACGGTGGCCCTCTCTCTCAGGCCCACACACACTGCACTGCAGGTCATCCAAAGGGTGTGTTTTTTTGCCCTTTCCCCAAAACTGTCTGATTTATGAAGACATACAGCACTTCACCCAAGACCACTTGCTTCAGACGTTGGATACAATTAAATTATCTATAATTACAGTTAAGGAAAACAACTCATTTTCCACAATTATTGATACTTAAAAATGACAAGGAGATTTTGGTATTATTTTCAAAGCATGCAAGTAAGTATTCACAGGTCATGTCATGTTGAATGTGTTTTGTGTTTACCAAACAAATATCTGAAGTCTTCTGTGTATAAGATGAGGAAAGCTTTAGAAAAGTAATTTCGTTATACTTTGTAGTATTTATATAGTATAAGGCAGGGATTACCTGACTGTTTTTGCTGGGCCCCCCTTTGGAAATATATCAGGCTGTGACAACCCCCCCACTAACCCCACCCCTCCCTCCCAGTGTGATATCATATGAAAATACTATACATAACACATAGGAACGCTAAATGAAACAGGGGCATGGAAGTCAAAGGAACTGAAAGTACTTGCAAACAAACACAATGATTTCAGCAAGAAGCATAACACCATCCAAAGATTGGGGCAAATTGAGAAACACAAAAAAAACCCCAGAAACTTTCTTTAAAAAGTTTTTTTGACCGGCCCTAGCACATTATATACAAATACAAACAAGCATCTGGACACTTAGTAAACAAGATGGGAGGTCTGGCTTCATGTTGCATCATTTGCTGTTCAGGATTAAGGGTGTATGCACTCTACTGTAATGCTAAGGATCTTAAGGTTATGTCAGTATTGTTCGTGATCACGCCACCATCCTACAATACCCTTGCGACCCCCTTTTGGGTCGGGCCCCCCAGTTTGAGAAAGCTGGCTTAAAGTATATAACTCTAATTCAGAATCTGTGTAGGTCATTTCTCCTGTTTCAAAAAGTTTTGAGATAGACTGTTAAAGCATATTGTATTATAATGTTTACAATATGATATTGTACATAACCCACTATTAAAAATATATTTTTTAATTGAGTTGAATTACAATTTTGACAATGATTAACCATGAATAACATTGTTTTAGCATTCACATTATTTTAATAATAAAGCATATTGTCATGTTATAACATTTTTAAATTTCTTATTATCGCCTTGATCTCACAACCAAGTATTATTATTACACTATGTAACACAATTTTTGTAGTAAGTGTTATTTCCTAATTGCTTATGCCTCAAAAGTATAGAAAATGGCTATTATTCCCCACAAACTTTGCTTTTGTGACCAGGACAGTGATATTTCAAAATATCACTATTTCCAATGGGAAAACGGGCAAATGTGTGTCTTTTTGTTCACATAAAGTCAGAAAAAAACAACATATGAATCCAAATTAACATGTATTTATACTAAAGTAATACAAAAATGACTACAAAAGATTTAGAAGTGAGTAGTTTTTCGAGATTTACAATTATACTGTAAATACAGTATAATTGTAAATCTTGAAAAACTACTCACTTCTAAATTTTTTTGTAGTGATATTTTTGAAATATCACTGTCCTGGTCACAAAAGCAAAGTTTGTGAGGAATAATAGCCATTTTCTATACTTTTGAGGCATAAGAAATTAGGAAATAACACTTACTACCCAGGAACAATTATTTATTTATTTTTTTTTTTTTTGTTACACAGTGTTGTTATTATTATTATTATTATTATTATTATTATTATTATTATTATTATTATTATTATTATTATTATTAAATGGCCCTAAATAACTTTGTTTGTAACATGATATAACCTAAAACCCTAAAAAACAAGTTATACTAGTAAACTATCCTAAAATATTTTTGCACTTCCAGAATCAGGCTCAGCTCCACATATCGATATACTGTAGTTTGTTTCAGGGAGTTTCAGCTTAATTCAAGACACCATTTAATGGGACAAACCACAATATCATGAAGAAACTTGTTCAAGAGGAAACATGTGAAAAACACAAAGGTTAAATACACTGTAAAGCAATTGCACAAAGCTGGCAACTCATTCAAAAGGTTATCTGCAGTTTCAGTAGACTTTGTTTACAGTATCTTTATAAATTGCTTTAAAAACCGATTGATAATGGTGGAAGACATGACATCTGTAACTGGCAGCTCTACGACTATTGCCCTCTTTGCAAAAATAGTCTTGAGCAAGTCTTTATTCAAGATAGAAAATATAACTCCTGATCCATTTCATAGCAGTCGAAGTCGTTCTAGGTGTCCGTTCAAGCTTACAACACAATTTATATACAGACTTAACTCTTAATGCTCAACAGTGACAATTATAACTTCACGGACCAACCCTGTAACAAGATAAAATTAACAATTGTACTGAAATCAAATTGATGATCTGAAGATCTCCAAATGGGGGTTGGAGTAAAGCGATTGCCCTGTATCCAGTGAAGATGACAATAACTTAAAGTGGCGATTCATTAGTTTGGTTAAAAGAACATGTAACTGCTGTTGGCCAAAACGGTTATCAAAATGAAAATGAATAAGAAAGAATAGATGGGAAATGATTACATAACGTATTGTACATCACACTGCACATGACAACAGTTTGTTTCTGAATATATTGAAGAAGTGTGTGATCAATACATGTGGTGTACACCCACCCCAAATCAACATCCAGTTTCATAACTTTAAAGCTGTACAGAATTACAGTAAATGTAGCTTGGTAACTGAACTACAGTGCAAGACTGCGTTAGAATGAAGTTGAGATAACACAGGCAGTTACTGGACTTGAAAGACATGAGAAACTGATCTTTAAGTGAAATTGATAGTGGTTTAGTTTTATGCTTGACGTTTATTCCAAGGTAAGTCTATGAAAAGCATGACTACCGTATCATATGCAAACATGACATTTCAAATGCATTCTGTAGACTGGGCCTTGGTTTGGTTGGTCATGCTTGCATGTTAAGCCTCACTTGTTTATCAACTATAACAAAGCAATTGTCAATGGTTTATTTGGGGCAAGCAGGCCCGCAGAATTCCAAATGAGTTATGTGTATGATTCAGTCTTAAACCGTGTCCATCTTTGCATCTCGCTAGTTTACAAAAAAGACTAAACATTTAAAATACTGGTAATTGTCTAAGTTGCTAAGTAACTGATCACAGCATTACAATCCTCCAATGTGCTGTCATGGACAGATGTTAAAATACCTGTGTGCTAGCCCCTTTATCAGTGAGCAGGTGCTTATTATCTCCTTGGCCTCTTGAGTAAGAACTAGCTATTGTGTGCTTGATCATTGAGGTGGAACTGCCCGGATTAAAAAGGTTGTGACCTGCTATTATCACCACATGTCGTACGGCACTCTCTCAGAGTCAGCATTAGGTGCAGGTTTTACGCACCTGCGTTTTTTCATTCTCAAAGAGAAACACAAATTTGAATGTGGATGGTCCATTAGTAACACACATGGCAGAAGATTAAATGGCCTCTTCTAACTGAAGGATCCAATCTATAAGCCTGCTCTCCCTAGGATTGTGAAGAGGATTGCTAATGAGCAGGGACAGGTTTGTATATATGTACTTAAAGTCAATCAAAACTTCAACTCAGAATGCAAGGCCCCAAAATGGTATCTTATTTTGGGAACATTTTACTGTTGAGAAAAAAACTGGTCAGAATTGAAATGAAAGCAAATTTAGTAATTGCATTTTTTTGCCTAAAAGCTGCAAAGAAAATGAGCCCTCTAGCTATGGCAAGATGCTGATTTATACTCCTGGAAAGAAGTGCTCTTCATAATGTAGAAATAAGTACAGAGACGTGATGCCAGTACTGCTCTTGCCATGGTAGCACTGCAGTACAGTTTGTCAGCTCCGGGTTTTGATTGAAAGACTACCTGTGAAAAATACATATGTTGTGATAACAATATATGTCTCTGAGTGTCTCTACTTACTGTGTATTTACACAGTAATTACTTAGTAAATACATGTGTACTTACACATAATTACAATGCTAATATGCATAGTTACTTAATATAGGTAAGTACACAATTGTATCAGAAAATAGTTAGGGTTAGGGTTAGGGTTAGGTTTAGGAATAGGGTTAGATTTACCCATTAAGTGCATTGTAACTGTGCATAATACCATTGTAATTATATGTAAGTACTAGGTAACTACTGTGTAAGTACACAGAAATTAGAAACACTTCATGTAAAGTTTTATCTAAATTGCCACAAATATAGGCAGAGCGAGTTTAGACCATTATAGATCACAATACTGCTCTTATCTACAACTATCTGCATGCTCTAGTTATGTAACTTATCTTGTCATGGTTAGATTAATTGTTTCCAAATAGGTATGTGAAATAGCATTAAACAAATCTATTAATAAGCAACAATGTACATTGCCTACATTTACTGTAAATTGGTTTATTAAGTGTCAAGTTTAACAAGTACGTTTGGATACATAACAGAATCCCTGAAACTTGGCACGGTTTCAACACATCTGACAAACGATGCCAACATGGGATGAAGGCCCAAGTTAGAACAGAGACTGAATTACCCTGTTGCTTCTGAACAGTGTGGTTCCTCAGGTCAGGGTCACGTTAAACTTGGAGGCTGGGAAGAATGGATCTGTTCCCATCGTTGAGAAGGCCTTGTGATTAAAACCAAGTTGAAATCCTCTCTAGTCTCAGACCAAACGATATAAAAAGGGGAACAAAGCTCCAATCTACCTGTCCCTTTGATATACACACACAGCAAAGCCCTGTAATCATTCTTTGAAGATAACAGCTGAAAACGTAGCCAAGGAAACCGAAGGGTGGTTAACACCCTCTGCAGCTGACATTCTAATAACCTATCAAATAATGTGCTTGCTGCCTACAATAAGGAAGAACTAAAGTCTGTCCATTTCCAATGACACATTGAAGAGGTTTCCTAATACATTAAAACCTTTTTTTATTCTCTCTTACATTTCACCTTGGGTTTTTGTATTGCCCGACCTATACAGCGTAGTATTCTATTAAATACTTTTGCAATATGAATTAGTGCTCATAATCACAAAACATTTACAGGGTAATACTACAAATCGTGTTTGCTTATTAAAATTTACATGTGGCTACTGTCTAAGAATGGTTAAATACTGGAATCCGGTCTGTTTTTCTCCTTTTTACTAAACAAACACAGTGAAATGAAGCATGTGTTTTAAATGACCCCACAGCAGCAGTGTATTTATACAGAAAGACTGCTCAGGAGTGTCCTATTTTCATAGGCACTCTGCCCTTTCTAACAAAGCTAAAGTGCATTTGTATATAACAGTGCTGGTATCTGTTCAGTAACAGACAGACTATGCACACACACACACACACACACACACACACACAAATTAACATTGTGTTTATTGTGTTTTAATGACATTAAACAGAAAGGCTTGGAAGACGATATCAAGAGACATCTTAATTATGGGGAAGGAAGATCAGGCAAGGTCTTTTTCATGTTCCTACAGAGATTAGGAGGACTGGAACATCTGGAGTTGAGAAGCTTCTGGACGGTGTTTTTTCCCTGGTGTTAACCTCTTTTGGTGTTCGAAAAACATTATTTTACTCAAGTGTGTTCTACAGTACGTCTGGTCTTTCCTTTTAGATTATTTTCTGTTTGTTTCACCCATTGATCAGACCCATAGAAAGCTACAAATGGACATTTCCTCAACTAAGAGGTTAGCTATAAAGAAGACGGCTCTATAGAAATAAAAGTTGTGGCTACTTCCTGGTATCTAGTCACTTCCTGTGCACTCTGTCACTTCCTGTCCAGTGGTCTGCAATGAGACCTGCACCAGACTAGGTACCGGTAAGCAACATAATATATATTTTCCATCTGCAGTGTTGTGCTAGACAAATCTATATATCCTAGATTAAGGTTAAACCAAAATAATCGAAATATTTTTATCACAATGAAAAGGGTACCAGTGATGATTTAAAAATCTTTATCACTCCTTCGGCAGTAAGAGGGGGCTGTCAACACAACAAGCCTAATTCTGTTGCATTGTACACAGTGTGTGAGTTACAGGTGGAACAATGTCAGTAAAGGCTGAACTTGTATTGCCATCTGAAAAACAGGATATTCACTCTGGACGAAGAAAAAACAGTACAGCCCATTGATTCTATGTAATATTAATACTAACATGCAACAAGTTTAGATGGATCATAGAGAAGTCCCTTTGGTATATATTGCATATGGCCCTCAGTTCAGTAAACATTGAAAAAAAAAAATTCCATTTAAGTTTAAAACTTACCAACTGTGAACTTAATCGAAATATTTTTATCACAATGAAAAGGGTACCAGTGATAATGTTTTCTTACCATAAAAATAGAAGAATGGCAAGTGGATTTTTTTTCCCCTAAAATTGACCCACACATGTTAATGGAATACAGGCTGTCTCATTCTGAGTGCTGCTTTTGATGCTGTGGATCGTTCGTTCACCGTGTTGAACACTGTACAGGCTTATCTGTCACTGTCTTGAACTGGTTCTCTTCGTATCTTTCAAACAGGAAACAGTTTGTTTCGTTAGGAGGTTCAGCATCAACCATTTCTGAATTTGCTTCTGGGTTCATTTACCACTGAGTGAACAATACAGATTCCAGCAGATAAATAAGGAGGTGTTTTTTTTCAGTGGGCTGTTTGAATAGGCACACATTTCACTATCTGCAGAGCATGAGGGAATAGACCTATGGATGCTCTATTATACTTTATTGTAAATGTAATTTAATAGCGACCATGTCATTGGACAATGCAGGGCCAAGTAATCAAGAGGAAAATTGTTTAAAAAAAGATAATGTTCCCTTTTATTAGCTTAAAGTCCCTTTGGTTTTGAAACAGAGGGTTAATATTCCTGTATGTTTTCCTTGGGTCGTTTCGCTCAAGTTTATCCACCTGCTTTCCTCTGTGAGAAAATCAAGACCTTTCGTGGACATCAGCCAGGAAGCGAAAGGGGTCCAAGTCCCGGCAGTGTAAAGAGGGATCTAGTTTTCTGTGTGTGCTCCCACAGCCATTAACCTTAATGTAATTAATACAGGTCATTTGCTGTGTTCAAAAGTGGTTACAAAATAATCAACCTGCACAAGATCTGGGATACGTCGGAGAGAACAAAGAAAAGCTGAAATGCAACTCATTCTTTTTATTAAGAAATGCATTAGGATCTGAGCGTCCGATTGCTCCCTGTTAAATGATCTGAAGTCTGTAAACTTTCCAACAAAGTTCCATTTTGTATGCTAAGGTTCTGTAATAAATACAAGTACAGTACATGTGTTGGTTTCTTATTGTTTCTTTTTTTTAACACAAAGACAAGCCAAAGCTGAGAGAAACCAAAGGGTTTATTTCAAGACCAAAGAAGTAAACAAAGGATGCATTTACAGAGGCAGCCATTTTAAAGACCTGCGAAACAGATTATTGCCTCTCTAACTGTGGATTGAAGTATTTTGGTAACACCTTACATTGAGTGTCTATAATTATTGTGTATTTACATAGTAGTAGATACATGTGCACTTATACATAATTGCAGTGTTATTATGCATTGTTACAATGTACTTAATGTGTAAATCTTTTTGCATGATATAACTCTAACCCTAACCCTATCCCTATCCCTAACTCTAAATCTAACCCCATCCCTAACCCTAGCCCTAAACCTAACCTTAATCCTTTTCTGATGCAATTGTGTACTTATATATACATCATGCAAAAATATGTGTACATTAAGTACACTGTAACTATGAACTAATCTTTGGTGCCCATGAGTTAAGGGATTAAGTAGCATAGTCAGACAATACAAAATCCTTTCACCTCTGGAAAACTATTATGGCAAAGATTGACTCAGTTAAGTACTGGTACTTAATATTACACACTTTGAATCAGAGCTGGGGTTTGCTTCTTAGTCCTGTGGAAATGTTCTTAAAGCACTGGATTTAGGGTAGGTTATATGGTGTTATAAGCTTGTGTTTCTGGTCTGTTATTAACCAATATAGCTCTGTATTCTGTCTGTTTAGTTGAAGGACATAAAGAAATACATTTTGTTTCCTGTTTCTTTTTCACATTATCAAGATATTTTTCCTTTTATAACAAAAAAAAGGTGTACATTTTCAACTGTTGAGGCTCTTATATTTAAATGTGTGCAATACCACCATTAGGCAAATGTAGACTTGTCAGCTTAGAGTCATTCACAAACCAGGCATGGGAAGTTGTATAGATATCGTAACACTGAGGTTCCTTTCGTTAACAGGCTTAGTAATAACTTCACCTGGGAAACGGTTTCATGCATCTACTATTATGTGTGTAAAAAATGACTTTCTTCTGAACTTCCCTTTCTGCAGCGCTCTGTGTTTGTAATCCATGCGGTGGTTTAGAACACAATATTTTATGGGGTAGTTAAAGTACATAAACAAGTCATAATTGGTAAATGCTGTAATTATGGATTATTGCATTCCAGTATCGGTTGGGGCTTGTCTTTATGTTTTTATGTAGGTACCATAAAATAGTTGCTCTGTTAACACTTCATCTAACCCTTACAGCAATTAAAAAATAAAATAAAAAATACAAATGCACAAAGATAATTTCAACATTAGTAACATTCAGGCTGATATTGTTCTAGAAACGTAGTAATTATGAAAGCCATTATGCAATATTTGATTTTTTTTTGTCAATGTTTTTTTTTTTATGGATAATAGATCTTTCTGTGCTAAAATGCCAACATTAAACAGAAAGGCTTGGAAGACGATATCAAGAGACATCTTAATTATGGGGAAGGAAGATCAGGCAAGGTCTTTTTCATGTTCCTACAGAGATTAGGAGGACTGGAACATCTGGAGTTGAGAAGCTTCTGGACAGTGTTTTTTCCCTGGTGTTAACCTCTTTTGGTGTTCGAAAAACATTATTTTACTCAAGTGTGTTCTACAGTACGTCTGGTCTTTCCTTTTAGATTATTTTCTGTTTGTTTCACCCATTGATCAGACCCATAGAAAGCTACAAATGGACATTTCCTCAACTAAGAGGTTAGCTATAAAGAAGACGGCTCTATAGAAATAAAAGTTGTGGCTACTTCCTGGTATCTAGTCACTTCCTGTGCACTCTGTCACTTCCTGTCCAGTGGTCTGCAATGAGACCTGCACCAGACTAGGTACCGGTAAGCAACATAATATATATTTTCCATCTGCAGTGTTGTGCTAGACAAATCTATATATCCTAGATTAAGGTTAAACCAAAATAATCGAAATATTTTTATCACAATGAAAAGGGTACCAGTGATGATTTAAAAATCTTTATCACTCCTTCGGCAGTAAGAGGGGGCTGTCAACACAACAAGCCTAATTCTGTTGCATTGTACACAGTGTGTGAGTTACAGGTGGAACAATGTCAGTAAAGGCTGAACTTGTATTGCCATCTGAAAAACAGGATATTCACTCTGGACGAAGAAAAAACAGTACAGCCCATTGATTCTATGTAATATTAATACTAACATGCAACAAGTTTAGATGGATCATAGAGAAGTCCCTTTGGTATATATTGCATATGGCCCTCAGTTCAGTAAACATTGAAAACTTCATTAACTTCTTCATTAAATGCTTGAGGTAAATTTGCTGATCCAGGTTCCTCGTTTAATGCAGCATGTTTGGTGATGTGTAACAGTAAATATGTTGTTAATTATTAAGCAAAAATAGTTATTCAACAGGAGAAAGAGACTCACACCAATGTATATATGGCTCAGGTTGCACCATCAAGGAGAAATTAAGAAAACTCCACCAAAGGGATCAAATTTGACTTACCACTTTTTATAAAAAGAGTTATTGAATGGGTGGTTTAATTTTTTGCTAAGCAGGGCAATACTCCTCCCAGTTTGAAAGTTTCTTATAATTCAAAAGAGGACACCTTTACATTTAGGAATATATTGTGAGCATTTTTGAAATAATAAACTCTTAAGGAAGAGAATGGAAGATCAACCTCATTACCTGACTAGGAAGTAGGTTTCTCTCTAGGAAACATCATCCGCTCAGTTGATATGATGCAAACATTGTTTTGTTTCTTGCAGAGATTCTGTTTCTGGTTTCAGGTAAAATGAATGAGAGCAGTAATAAAGCACACTCTTATGATCTTGATGCATAAGTGAATGTTAATGAATGTTAAAGTTAATAAGATACACATCCAGGTACAGGTTTCTTGTCCCACCCCCCCCCCCCCCCCAATCCCCCCCCCCCCCCCCCCCCCCACCCCCCCCCCCCCCCCCCCCCCCCCCCCCCCCCCCCCTACAACCAGCAGCATTTTTCAATTAAAAGATTAAAACTGCCTTGCAAGAACAGATCATATGGAACCTGCAATGCCCCATGTGAGCTCAGTAGCCTCAGAGGTTTGGATATGATAGAACTTGCAGACTGACTGGAAATTGTATCATTTACATAGACAGGTATTTGAAGAGGAGTTCCGGTAAACAGCAATAATGCATACACAGAGAGAGAGAGAGAGAGAGAGAGAGAGAGAGAGAGAGAGAGAGAGAGAACATGTTTTTTACTACCCCTGCCCATTTTTCCTTTAATGTAAATGATATCTCAAGCGAGCAGCATTTGTGCCGCTCTTTCCCTCAACTAGGCGTGACTTGAAGTCTGCATGGTGCAAGCCTGCATCTGTGTTTACATAGCGCTGTGCAGAGGACTTCATGCACAGCATGGGCTGAGGCCAAACTAAAAGCTGCCACCCCAGGCATGCACCCAACACTTACAGCCTGCTTGCAGCCCACGCTTCACTGTGCAAGGTAGCATTGTGGTTGTCAACACTGGCACCAGTCACTAATCCTAGAAGAACACGGCTGTCTCTTTGTCATCTTCCTGGGGTTTAAATGTACAACCCAGCACCCCTTCTGTCCGAGACAAGCCTGCTCTTCAATGTAACATATACAGTCATGTGTTACAGTGTTCACCCTTTAAAATATTTTGAGCGGTTCTCAAGACGCAGCTTAAAATAGAAGTGTTAGAAGTGTGGTACATACTGTATATACCTATGAATTTGCCTCCACTACAGTATATTCTTGCTGATATATGCATCTCCTGAAGAGGCTACAATTAAAAGCAAAGGGTTTTTTTTGTTTTTTTTGTCTGTTTTTTGTCATATTAGGACCAAATCCTGAGAATATGATACTTCCAACTTAGAAAAACAGCTGCCAGGTATAAAGTCACTTTTAGTTATTCTGACCTGGGCTACGGTGTAAGCTGAGATGAGGTGCGAACAGCCAATTTTCCTAACAGCGTGCAACCCCTGTGCCATCCTTTTTTGGCTCTTTGTTTTGTTAGCTTTCAACAGCACCTCTATATTGCAGTACTGTACCGTGGGTGTCTCAGGACCAGCTGTTGGAAGGCCCTCCCCATGGTAAACACATGATGCAAAATAGCTGGGCATGGCAGTAGTAGAGTCTTTACAAATTACAATGGTAACTGATACAGATGTATTACTGCAAGCAAGCTGTTTGTTCATCAATAACTTTATAATAAAACTAATGGGCTTAATATTTCAACTCATTCAGCAACGGGACCTATTCATAAAATTTTAAATTCCTGCGTTTTTTTTAAAGAATGGTTTTCCAAAGTCTCTTTTTATTAATAAAACTCAGCTGCATGTTCATGATTGTTAATGGTTTCTTTAACAGCAGCCTTGAATACTTTCATGAATATCAAAATAGTAAATATTGAAGTCAACACAATAAAAAACAGAGTACAGCATGGGAGCAACTTAACATTGGTGGAGGTGGCTAATGACAAATCCTGTGGATGGAGTTTTTGCTTAATGATCTAAGCAGTGCAGATCGTAATACTGCCCTTTTACTCTATAAATGCATACAATACAAATACAGTGCACTGAGGGCAGCAGAAAATCAGGTCTCTACATTTTAGGACGACAGTATTGTCGACTGGATCGAGAGAAGTGTTTAAGATATCGTGCAGCATATAGCTCTCAAACATTTTGATTTAAGAATACCTGTTTAAACTACCAGTATAATAAACAACAACATCATGCTTTCCAGATCAACCATCATAAGCTCCTTTGTCTACAGGTAGTCAGTCTGATTCGGTTGCAGAATGATATAGTGGAAAGAAGGAGGTGCCTTTGTAGGCTACTGTAATAGCCCAATAGTGTATATTTAAAAGAGCATAATAAATAGCTCTTTTCGATACATGATACTTGTGGTATGCTGCACTGTGCTTGTTAGTTTGCCTATAATATCCCTGCTTGACCAGAGACGTAACATTACGTGTTAATCTAGTAATTGGTATGAATGCCTCAGCGTATTCGGTTGTATATAATTTCAAACAACACTAACCCTGCCTTGGCAACGGCAGTGTATAATTGGTCTTTTTTCAACCTGTGAAGAGCAAATCAGTGAGGAAGCAGGCTTTCTCTTTAGTTAAGTACAGGCTGAGAACCTGGCACAGCAGTGTGGTTCACGCTAGCCTCTCTGCACCTTAGCAAAAGCAAAGAAATAAACAGAGCACTCTGTGTTATGAAAAGATACTCCCAAAAGTGAATCCAATAATAACAGGCCTGTTGATGCAGATCCCTCACAATTTCCATTTTACTCTATACTCTACTACATGTTCTGAATATATTCTGTAGGACATGTATAGCTCTTAGAAGGATGTGTTATTGATTACTTTCCATCCCTTCAACTGAGTTATGTAAGATAATAAGGATGGCAAGCGAATGCATGTGCCTGTGAGAGAGCGCTCGTGATGCAGCCAGACCGCTAACTTGCCATCCTGTCAGTCTCCGATGCATTATGGAAACAAATTCATAACTGAAGGAAATTCCCTCTTCACATTTCAACTTGTGTAATCATTACTGACCACCCTGAGCAAAACAGAAGAACAAAACAGAAATGTGACTATGTTCTAACACAGTTTACAATAAGACTGTGCAGGGAAATTAGACACTACAGGTTCATACCTGTATAGTTTTCCAGTGTAAACGCTGTACATTAAAAAGATTGCTCCATTCCATCCAATGACTTCAGATACAGTTCCAGCATAGTTAAATACCCCATTAGGCTTTTATTTGTATATTTTTTTTTATATATACCTTCAACAGAACACCTTGTGTTCTTTTGAACGTTAATTTAGAGCGCCCAATTATCTTCTCCCCAGTTTAGAATGTCCAAAAAGATCTTCCTTTCACAAGACTGGGTGTTGGTGGATGTTGCACATTCACTATAGCTCAACTCTCATTCTTGTCAATTTGAAATCAAAATAAATGGGCCACACACAAAGTGAATCCACGATAGAAGAGATGGAGCACACAGGACCTCACAATGGAACACATCACACACTCCTTTTGCATAATCCTCCATCTCTCAAAAGAGCTGAGGTCATCCCATGGTCATTACTAGATAGAATTCACATGCTGTACACGACACCAAACTACTGTAAGAGTAACAGGGGACAGATCATTTTCTAAATGGGTTTTAACCTTTACAGAAACATTTCTTTTGTATGATTTGGTATGAATTTTTTGATTTGTCAATGCATTGCTAAAAGTAACAGTACTTTTGTAAATATCTTTAATGGTTGTGATGAATGGCGATACTCAATGACTTTAGACGGCACCCTCCACTTGCATCAAAAGAAATCAAATGAAATGCTTTTTTCTTTGTTCTCCTTGTGATTCTTAGAAATGTTTCTGGTGTTGAGGTCATTGACCTGTAATGCAGTCTAATTATATGTAATCTTGTGTGTTTTCCAGTAATAACTAATAATAATGATTAGCTTTACCTTTAAACTCAAGGGTTAGGGTAAGTTAGTAGCAAAGAAAACAAATGTCATGATTTTCTCAAACTCAAGTTTCCTGCCAAATACACATTTACCAGGTAGATGTCAGCAAGATATTTCACAAAGACAACTACACAAGCAGAAATAACTCAGTTTACAATAGTTTAGACAATACTAACAACGAAAGAGCCCATGTACAGGACAGCAAAGGAATTGTAGCCTCACTGTCCTGTATCTTTGAGACCATTTACCAAGCTATTGAGGTGGGCAAAAGCGGGAGGTAATGGGTGTGAGTGAATAACCTGTAAGCCCCCGGCTCCCCTAGCACTTCACCTTACCCGTGGCTCTATATTTAGAGCAGGCATCTGTGGTGGCAGTCACTTTTTCAGCATTTATGAAATGCTAGTGCTGTCTTCTGGTCAGCTGCCAGGTGCTACTGGGAAACACTTGTGATTATTTTAAGATCTCCCTTAAGCACAGCCACTATCAATCATTCCTGTGAAAGGGACACAAGCCTGTCTCGTCTGTATCAGCCAGTTGAAGCCTGTTACGTGTGTGCTGTAGAGGGGCGAAGGCTGAGAAAGGTTGCTGTGGGTAACAGTAATGTTGAAGTGGTGAAGCTGATACCAGGACTGTTAAAAGAATGGTAATAAACTAAATACCAAGTACTGTACTGTATATCGGGTCTACAAAAATACAAATAAAAACACAATGACACACCTATAATAGTTCCTGAACATTGTATTCAGGAGAACAGTACTTGAAAGTACATTAGTGACAGGGGTCAGGCTTCTTGAACCTGGTGACATTTGTCTGTTTTTCAATATATTTTTTTAATTATTATGTTCATAGTGTTCTTATGTTGAATACATTTAAGAATTGTTTATGTCCCCTGAACAATTGTTACAGTCAAATAAATTATCCACTCCCCCTCTTTTATGTCAGCTAGTGATTACTATAAAACAGCTAGTGAGAGATAGGGCAGAGTCTATTAGAGAGAGATGAGAGATTGTCTCTCTCTCTCTCTCTCTCTCTCTCTCTCTCTCTCTCTCTCTCTCTCTCTCTCTCTCTCTCTCTCTATATATATTATATATATATATATATATATATATAGTCTTGCAGTGAAAGTATTTGACTCAGGAGGTTTTGCTGGATGGGTGGGTTGCTTTTAAAACAGGTATTATTAAGGCTTTCCTGAGTAACGCTGTTCTGAAAATGTTCCTTTTCACACATTTCTTGTCACCAGCAATCCCAGTTGCCAAATTTCACTAGTCGTCTTAAGTATCCAGTCATTTGTCAATATTTACACATCGGATTGGTTTAAAGGCAAAATGAGCTGGTATTAACTTTTTTTTTTTTTTTTCTAATGTCTTAAGCTGATTTATAGTGCTGTTCTTGCTTCTGAGTCTCTTGCAATTGTGCAATATTCTCAAGTGCCAAAGAGTGTATACAACACATAGTGGAGTCTATGCCCCTAAGGCACCATTTGAGATTGTTGATTTAACAAAAGAGTTCAGTTACTTTGGAACATGTTTTGTGTTTTTGTTATTTTGGGGAAAGAAACCCCCCTGAATGACAGTGGTTTGTACGTATACTCCTTTCTGTAATATTAAGTAAATCATTCGTTGTTGTCGTAATTACAAACCTCTTTATCCTTGGTGTTATAGTGCCGTGGCTGTTGTATAGAAACGTGATATTCTTACAGGAAGGACCAACATTAGAATATAATGTGTATGTTTTATTTATTTATTTATTTACTTACTTATTTTATAAATAGTCTAAAAAATTCAGATTTTTTAAGTACAATGGTGCAGATTATATATAAGATTAGTTATATATATATATATATATATATATATATATATATATATATATATATATATATATATTCTCAAACCAAACAAAACTAACATCATGCAATTTAGATGTCAAGGTAACCTCTAACTACAGTCTCTGAAAATAGTTGTGTTTTGGCTCATTAATAAAATATTAAGGGAGACTGTCCAGTGAGGTACTCTGAATAATGAGTTATTTTCCCTCTTTGCTAGTTATCATAAACTAAAAAAGATTACTGCAATTGTAACTCATTATACAACACTCAGTAATAATATTGGTGACACATGTTGTGTTGTTATAAGTTCATGGCAGTTTTGAGCACTATGTCTCTCTATCATCATTACCTGTTTTAATAGAGGGACACTTTTATTGCTGTACAGAGTGCAGTTCTCCCATCAGCTGGATATGAATGACCCCATTCTATTAGTTAATCGCAAACCATACAAACATTAATGTTGCAACCATAAGGAAAGCACAGAACAATTAGGCATTAAATGTTGGGGAAATTGCTTGTACTGTAAATACTGTAATAAACAATGTAAACTTTCCCCCTGTTTTTTTTTTTTTTTTTAATCTAACTAATTTGAAATATTACAAACAACACCCATCAAGTGCACTAGAACTCAACTGGCAACATTAGCTCTTCCTGTTTGAGGAGGACAGCCAAAGCTTGGAGAACCAACCACTGCTTTTCCTACTGAACCAATCTTTTTGAAAGTATAGCTAAAAAAAAAACAATTAAACATTTAGCATAATGCGTGCTAATTTCATATGGAAAAATATGACACCTTCGAATTGATGGTAATTCACATTAGATTAACTAAAATTGTTTTGTTAGCTCTTTCTCATTTAATGACAAAAAGATTCTAATCCCCTTATCCTCAGGGGCTATTCCTTACGTTTCCTCACACGCACCCTTTTTCCAATCTACTCTAGTCATACGATGCTTTTGCATGCCGCAGAAGAGCCTACACCGGAAGGTAATAATCGAGACCATTAGATAATCCCATCAAAGCTTAAAAGTACAGGAAGATCTGTGTAAGCCCATTGTTGGATGGTCTCCCAAACTGCACCCTCAAATTCCTTAATTAAGGCTACATCAAGTAGACTACTTTAGCCTCAATGTGTCATGAGGTTTTCCAAGAGATCCACAAATGACTAAACAAGTTTAAGGTGGGACATAGAACTTAATTTTTTAGTTCATTATTGCTTTGCTCGACTGCAGTTTATCTTGACCAACTTAAATTGACAAAAGTTTCATCTGGTGCCGAAATCAGTAATCATCTGAGATTTTTCATTTCTATTCTATTCTTCATATTTTACAAAGTGAAGCTTTTCTTCTTGCCTGCAACGTGAGAAGCCATGTATGGTGTGTTTGTTTCTATTAGTGCAACGGTGCAACGCAATTTAATCTTGTTTTGATATAATTCAAAGTACATTAGGTCATCTGTGAGACGGAACCTGAACTTGATTGTCCTTTCGAAGTCCATTTCGAATGCAGTGCTATTTCCTGATAATCACCAACGTGAAACTGATAAGCAGTTGTTGAAATAAGTAGGGGGTGGTTTTTTAAATCACTTTCCTATGTTAGTTGAGCTGCCCATACCTTGGACATGTAGCCACATGTTAAGTTCACAAGTCATCAATTACACATGAACCCTCTGACAAGCAAGTGTTTAGTCAAGTGTACAAGGGAAAAATGAGCAGCCCCTCCCCTGTGAAGAAGAACAGCACAAAGCATGGCTCTCGTGCGCTGAACCATGAACGGCAATGATTCTCAGTGCTTAGGACCTCTGTACTGAAAAGATTATTTTACTGATAAAATCACCTATGTGCTGATTGATGACATGCGCATTGTCAAATCTTCACCCCTTATAAAAACTTACTGTGGTATATTGTTTAGACATGGTAAAACAAAGCAAACTGCAAAATTACTGTGTGTGGGAGATGAGGATGCCTCATTCAAATTCACTATCATCCTTTTTTTTAAAGTATGCACACTGGCATGGATACTTATGTGACTGTAACAAAATATTATCCAGCAGTTGCATTTTGTTTACAAAATGCAAGCAGGATCTGGTTTCCTGTGCCTTTCTACCCAATTACGGCAACCACTGCCCTGCACAAGCCCATATCTCAAAAGCCTTGCTCCGGTAACAATGGAATTGCCTGCTCTCTTCACATTAGGATAATACCCCTTTGTGTATAGGAAGCAGCTAGACAGTGAAAGCGCTTATTATAAATAACTACAGGATTCCCATAAATTATTGTCTAGCACCTTCTACCCTTTGTTGATCGCAAAATCGTTTAGAAAGAGGTAAAAAGCTGCATCCTTGTCCTACCTGAATCAGTGCCAGATACCACAAAATGAATCGCATGGACAGGATGCTTGGAGCATTTGTTCTTCCCTGAATAAAGGTTTTGTCTGCGCACACAATCCATGTGCGCTTACTGTTTAAAACTATGAAGATCGTCCTCTGAAAGGGTGATTAATGTCTATTGCACAGACAATCTTAGTCAAGTTAAGCTCACAAGCCCTGAATAGTAAATGTTTGAGGAAT
Source organism: Polyodon spathula (assembly GCF_017654505.1). Lineage (NCBI taxonomy): Eukaryota > Metazoa > Chordata > Actinopteri > Acipenseriformes > Polyodontidae > Polyodon > Polyodon spathula. The sequence continues at coordinate 3,773,670 of NC_054545.1, forward strand.
AGCGTGTACCATTTCCTGGCTTGTACAATAGGAGGCTTGTTTATAGTGGTTGTGTTATTGCAAACAAAATACCCCATTCTGCTCTTTCCAAGATGGTAAAAGAGCAGGGCTTCCTGTAACTTTTAAGCATAAATGATTCTTTAGCCAAGGATTTATCCAGCCTCTCTTTGAACAGTAAGGTCTTCCATAACCGGTAAACCATCCATAATTCACATACTAACAATACTTTCAAGATCCAAGAAATCCAAGGAACCGCCCCATAATTTGAATGGAATAAGAATTTCTAAACACTGCACAAGGTCAGAGAACCAAACTCCTTGTAATGTATTTAATGAGCCTTAAGTTCAGTTCATGCAACAACAACAAACTTTGGACTAATGCCTAATAATGAATGCTAGAATCCATATTCCGCAAATCAACAGAAATCTTATTCTTTCAAATGCTGATCCAAATGTTAGCTACTAGATCTTAAGGGTAAACAAGGGGGTGTGGTTTATACCTGTGACGTCTCCCTGTACAGAAAGGAAACCCACGTCAAACTACCTGTAAGCACACCACCACAATTTCAAAACAAGGAAGAGGGGTAAGTGCCCTGTTAAAAAGCCAGCCAAAGATAAATGTGTGTGATCTTTAACAAAATGTAACCTTTGTTGATATATCTATTATGTAACTCATTTAGTAAGTGAATGGGCTTAGTTCAGCAAAAACTGTCTGTGTGCCCCGCCATGCCAAATGACATAACACAGAGTACTGTACTACAAACTGGTGTAGTACCGTAGTAGGGTGCCTAAAGTCATTGCAATCAACTACTCTATACTCACTTTGTTTTTTGTGCCATTTGATGTCATTATATTGTACTTTTTCAAATATGTAGCTTCTGTAGTTAAATATCAAGAGAGAAAAAATGATCAAGCCCTCGATCGCATGAGAAATACACATCTGAGCTTAAAAAAGACCTGGCTTAGTTAATGTATGTTAAGGGGTTTAAACTCAGAGTGTAGATATACAATACAAAACAGGGTTCTCTTGTTAAAGGCTATTCCTTTGTATTCCAGAATGCTACAACAAAAGGTCTACAAAACACGACAGACAGCCATTGTGAAATTCAAGTTGGATTGTGGGACAGCTGTATTTCTAATGCACTGATTGTGGCATCTAGCTGCAAACCAGCGTGATTGACAGGAACACCAGTAATAGGCAACCAATTGCAATTTTATCTTCCCTTCCTAAGGAACATGGGCAGCATGTATAGTGTACTGTACAAGTGTACAACTCTCCTTCTTGCATGCGGACAACAGATCTATACTCCAGTGCATACATTCAGCCTGCTGCAGCTGCTGTGGAATTACGTGCAGCTGCTCTTAAATGATGTGTGCATTGTCTTTGGGGCTTGTGCAAATGTGTAATAATGTTTTAAGAGACTCCCGCATTCCTCTTTCGGTCAGGTTTCAATATCTCAGAGAGTCGACCTGCTTGATTCGGTTATGGAAACTTTTTTTTGGTCAGGTGCGGTTGTTTGTGAGCTCCTGCCATATCAATTCCGTAGAACCGCTAAAGTGGAGAAATCCAGGGATGTACAGTAGCGCCTCAGCTGTTGTTGTTTGTCAGGTATCTGGTGAAATAATCCTTCAACGGGGGGACTGGAGAAATGTAATTTTCAATATCACATGGCGTAGTAACATTAAACCTCCTGCTGGCATTCCACACGGTATGGGTTTCCTTTATACAGCAGAGTCTCACATGATCAAGTTGACTTACTTTAGTTAGAATAGATATGAATTGCAGACATATATATATATAGAATGTATGTTCAGGGCTGTCCAGCTCACATAACTGCATATCAGTAACACATTGAGTACCTCCATGATTTAGGATCTTTTAGGATTAGGAAAAACAGCAGTATGTAACAATAACAGTATTATTTCTGAAAATGCACAGCAGTCTGAATGTTCAAAGAGACACATGTTTCATAGCATGACAGCTCCCTCCTTAGCTCCCATAAATAACTTCTTTAACTGACTGGCTTTCACACAATATTGTTCTGGCATCCGTATTTCACAATGCCACACAAAGTAACCTTCAGAAAGAGGGTTCTCCGTTCCTGCTATGAATGAGGTCCGTTTGTATGAAAGACAGATTGAACCAGCTTGCTTTTCATGCTTGAGAGCATGGATAATTACAAAGTGGTTTGGAAAAAGTGATCAATGACCTATTGCAGATAGGCTATAATTGGTTAGAGTACAACAATACCCAAGGTAAGGTAAGTGAGCAGAGGTACTCTTAAACATGAGCCAGTAGATCACTAAAGAACAATGATTTAAGAGTAGAAAAGATTATGAAACTGCATTCCTGTGTCTGCCATGTTGGCTCTAGCTTCTCTGTAGTTTACTACAGAAAAATCTTCTGAATTGACATTGCTGAAGCCCTCTAGTTATACAGAGAACATCAATGGCATGTGAAATCACCCCTCACCTATCTGTAGTTTGTGTAGATATATGTGGATGTAGACCTATTGGGACACAGGAAACACAGGACAGGTCAACAGACAGTCATTACCTGCTAGAGGCTTGGGCTTAAAAGTAACCTGCCTATAGCAGATTACATCATTTTCTATTGCAAACCTACTGAGCCATCTAGCCCCCCGGAGTCATGGCGCTTTTAAGGGGTGAGGAACATTGTCAGAGGCAGAAATCCAAACCTTTGATCCCATTCCCAAAGGAGTGCCTGTGTATAAAGCCATTTGAAAAAAGAAATCACATTGTGAGTCAGTGTTTCTACCTGATAGCACATGTCGACTGGCGCAGCACCAGCCAGCGGCTAAGAACCATTTTCATTGCGCCACTGTGCTCCTGTCAGCACTGGACTGCGCCAGGTTTGTTTTATAAAGAACGTATTTATAAAAAGGGGATGATTGCAGGTTCAATATTTTGAATAGAGTTTACAGGTGACAGCACGATGCAGCACGGTAAAAGAAAATAGAAGAATTGTTTAAAACTATTTCCTACCACTTTGGAATAACTTTTTGGGGACTGTCTGGCCTATACCACTTAGTTTTAACTTTTGGAATTCCTTCCAGCTGTCGTTAACTGTTGAGGCACCTCCTCCAGTATTGTATTAGCTCAGGCATACCTGTGTGTGAGGGATATAAGATGATTGAAGGTCTTCTGAGATTATCCGGAACCATTCATCATCCTTAGTCTTGTGAAGTGATGTATGTCAAATTCATCCTCCAGTTACTGACCAATACAGGCTTGTTTGTCAGCCATATCTGTACAGCATAGCACAATTAAGACTGCAATGATTGATTTTCACTCTAACAGAAGTAATTCCAGACCAGATTTCCACTCTAATGGAAGTGATTCCAGACCAGATTTCCACTCTAATAGAAGTGATTCCAGAGCAGATTTCCACTCCAATGGAAGTGATTCCAGAGCAGATTTCCACTCTAATAGAAGTGATTCCAGAGCAGATTTCCACTCCAATAGAAGGGATTCCAGACCAGATTTCCACTCTAACAGAAGTGATTCCAGACCAGATTTCCACTCTAATAGAAGTGATTCCAGAGCAGATTTCCACTCCAATGGAAGTGATTCCAGACCAGATTTCCACTCTAATAGAAGTGATTCCAGACCAGATTTCCACTCCAATGGAAGTGATTCCACAGCAGATTTCTACTCTAATGGAAATGATTCCAGACCAGATTTCCACTCTAATAGAAGTGATTCCAGACCAGATTTCCACTCTAATGGAAGTGATTCCAGAGCAGATTTCCACTCTAATGGAAGTGATTCCAGAGCAGATTTCCACTCTAATAGAAGTGATTCCAGACCAGATTTCCACTCTAATAGAAGTGATTCCAGACCAGATTTCCACTCCAATGGAAGTGATTCCAGACCAGATTTCCACTCTAATAGAAGTGATTCCAGACCAGATTTCCACTCCAATGGAAGTGATTCCAGAGCAGATTTCTACTCTAATGGAAATGATTCCAGACCAGATTTCCACTCTAATAGAAGTGATTCCAGAGCAGATTTCTACTGCAATGGAAGTGATTCCAGGGCAGATTTCCACTCTAATAGAAGTGATTCCAGAGCAGATTTCCACTCTAATAGAAGTGATTCCAGAGCAGATTTCCACTCCAATGGAAGTGATTCCAGAGCAGATTTCTACTCTAATAAAAGTGATTCCAGACCAGATTTCCACTCCAATGGAAGTGATTCCAGAGCAGATTTCCACTCTAATGGAAGTGATTCCAGATCAGATTTCCACTCTAATGGAAGTGATTCCAGAGCAGATTTCCACTCTAATAGAAGTGATTCCAGACCAGATTTCCACTCTAATAGAAGTGATTCCAGACCAGATTTCCACTCTAATGGAAGTGATTCCAGATCAGATTTCCACTCCAATGGAAGTGATTCCAGAGCAGATTTCCACTCTAATAGAAGTGATTCCAGATCAGATTTCCACTCCAATGGAAGTGATTCCAGAGCAGATTTCCACCCTAATGGAAGTGATTCCAGACTAGTTGAGGCACTTTGGATGCTTCACCAGATCAGACATGTGTTGTAATGTTGAATATGCTGTAATAGTCTGGGGTAGTCATAGACTGTGGTGTGGGGTTCTGTGTTGTATCTGTGCTCTAACGTAATGCATTAGGGGGTTTCCCTAATGCTTCAGGTATTGGGAGGGTGGTAGATGGAGAAGAGAACTCGGTAACACTTCTATTTACTGTGTATCTAGAAAGCAGTTACTTCGTAAAAAATGACAATGTCATTATGTATAGTTACAATGTGCTTAATGTGTATATCTTTTTGCACGATATAACCATAACCCTAACCCTAACCTTTATGTGATACAATTGTGCACTTGCATATATCATGC